>NW_027361879.1:982500-1190000 GCF_039654945.1 Dendrobates tinctorius | reverse complement strand
GTCTCCTTCCCCACCATCCTGTAGCATGTAAGCCCGAAAGGGCAGGGACCTCTCTCCCCTGTACACTGTGTTCCAAATTATTATGCAAAAAGAGTTTAGGAGTGATAAGGTTAGAATTTTTTTGTTTGTCATTTAAACTCATTGATGGTGATGTGTGTCAGGGCTCTTTATATCACAGAAAGCAATTGCAGATACCTGTGCAGGTGTGTCCAAATAAAGGCAAGACTACTTAAGAAGGCTGCTCCACATTATTAAGCAGCCTACATTTTTTGCCAAAATGGGAAAGAAAAAGGATGTGTCGGCTGCTGAGAAGCAACAAATTGTGGAGTATTTAGGTCAAGGCATGTGTGATACAAATGGGATATGCATGAGTGAGAGACTGGTATAGATAGGCATCCAGTCAATAAGGTAGTGATTGCAGTACATTGAAACATCCATTTGGATACTATGGATTGTGACCGGAATCTGAACTTTTCCTACCATGAGGAGAGCACACACTCAGGAATGTGAAAAGCAACCACCTGCTCAGGCATTGTTGTGGGAGTTGGAAGGGAGGAATGTGAGAACCAAACCAACTGAGATAAAGGAGGAATGTGAAAAAAGACAAGTTACTGCGCATGTCAGTGCGTGATCATTCCAATTAATATTATAAAAAGTACTGACCTCCTCAGCGGGTAGGGACTTTCCAGACGATTCAAGTGGACGCACTTAGTCTGTGATGCTGACCGAGGAAAACCCCTTCCCGCTGATCGAGGTCCCCCGATGCGAAGGGTGATGCTACAATAACTCGGTAATTATTATTGATGCTGAAATCTTTCATGTCATAACTGTCATTTTTTTTAAAATCTTGAGACTATTCATGTGCTATGTAAAACAAAATGATTGCTTGCTGAAATAAAAGATTGTCAATAATCTTTGCCTGGTTGGGATGCCAGTGAGCGCTACGTAAGTTAAGGTAAATAACCTAATTTGGGAGAAAATTTAGCAAGACAGCATGACTACAATCAACATTGCCAAGACACTTCATCGTGATCATCGCACAATCTAGAAGTATGTAGCTGATTCCCAGCACACACGTGTGCGTGCTGATAAGGAAAAATTGAGGACTCTTTCCAACAGGCAATTGCGTCAGGTTAAAAGAGCAGCTGCAAAAATGCCTTGTCATAGCAGCAGATAAGTTTTTGAAGCTGCTGGTGCCTCCAACGTCCCCCGAACAACAAGATGCAGGGTCCTTCAGAGGTTTGCAGCTGTGCGTAAGCCATCCTGTCGACCACCTCTATCCACTGCACACAAGCAGAAACGGCTCCAGTGGGCCAAGCGATACATGAAGACTGACTTCCAAACTGTTTTGTTCACCGATGAGTGCCGTGCAACGCTCGATGGTCCAGATGGATGGAGTGGAGGATGGCTGGTTGATGGACACCCCATGAAAACACGGCTAAGGCGCCAACAAGGAGGAGGTGGAGTAATGTTTTGGGCTGGAATCATGGGGAAGAGAGATTGTTGGCCCCTTTAGGATCCGTGAAGGGGTAAAGATGAACTCCATAATCTATGTGGAGTTTCTAAAACAGCACTTCCTGCCATGGTTCAAGAGGAAGAACCGTGCTTTCCGCAGCAAGATCATTTTCATGCATGATAATGCACCGTCTCATGCTGCAAATAACACATCTGCATCTCTGGCTGCTATGGGCATAAAAGAGGACAAACTTATGGTGTGGCCACCATCTTCCCCTGACCTCAACCCCATTGAGAACCTCTGGAGCATCATCAAAAGGAATGTCTATGATGGCGGGAGGCAGTTCACATCTAAGCAACAGCTCTGGGAGGGTATTCTGTCCACATGCAAAATAATTGAAGCACAAACCATCCAAAAACTGACAAATTCAATGGACGAGAGAGTTCAGAAGCTTCTTTCCAACAAGGGGTCCTATGTGCAAATGTAACATCACCTAGAATAAAGTTTTGACTTGAAAACTGTTTGATTTCATTTTGTAATAAGCTGATAAAGCTTATAATTTCACAATTGACCATTTTTTTGTTCAAACTAAAAATAAAAAGGTTGAAAACTCTGCTGTGCATAATAATTTGGAACATGCATTTTGAGTGTTTCTTATTTGTAAAAATATACTGTTTTCATAGGCAGTTTGTTCAAAAACATTGCAATTATACTAGAATATTAGATGACTGGAAAATAACAATGACTGCAATTCATATAGGTAATTTAGAGAAAATAGGAGGAAATATCTTTTGCATAATAATTTGTAACACAGTGTATATCAGTCTGTGATTGTTAGTTTGTTTAGTGTAAGTGATATCTGTAATTTGTATGTAACCCCCTTCTCATGTACAGCACCATGGAATCAGTGGTGCTATATAAATAAATAATATTTTAGTTCTTAAAAAAATTAAGAAACTTTATGGCTATGTTCACACATTGTGTTTTTGCAGCATTTTTTTTCATTGAATTTTTTGTAATGCAAATTTAAAATCTCATGTTTTTTCTTGCCTAACTGAATTGGAAAACTGCAGCATTTTTTCACCCATAGAAAGCAACGAGAAAGTGCACAAACCGCAGCATACACATTTTTTCCGCAGCATCTTTGGTGAGTAAAACTAACTTTATTACACTTGTAGACAAAGCACACACATAGTCCGCAAAAAGCAGCAAAAACACTGTGCTTTTATGTCAGCAGCTTCATTTACTGCCAAGAGAGCAGCTTTCGCCAGCAGGAGGAAAATTTGCAAAAATGCAACATGTGAACATAGCCTAAAGGTTTTCTTTCGCTTTGTACTGACCTGAAGAATCATGTTGCCAGTTCATTTTTACTGCACAGTGTAAAAAATATCCCAAAAAACAATCGCAGAATTACTTTTTTTTTTACTTTTTTTTTATTAAAATTTTTTTTTAAAGTTTTCTGTACATTATTTGGTGAAAATAAGTCATTCAAAACTACAACTTGTCCCTCACAAAACAGCCATGTTGAAAAAAAAATAAAACTTGTTCTTGGAAAGGGGAGTTAAAACAGAAAACTGCTCATGAAAGGGTTAGCATGGAGATAAGCGATGCCATAATTAATTGACAGCTGATTATTCCCATCGCCATACATAAGAACCATACATAACTGTCTGATCCAAGCAAACATGGGAGTGGTGACTAGATGCGGTTACTGTCCACTGAAAAACTAGATACCAGACTAAATCCACCTTGGACTGAGTTGTAATACCAGCCACAGCCTACGGTGCAGTGTGGTGCTGTTTCTGGGACAAGTTGATCTAACCTTTTATTTTTTTTTTTTAACTGCTTGCTATGACTTTACTGCCGCAGTTATCTGACAGCGCCTTTCTCTTTGTTTTCAGTCGTGTCATGACCTATCGTGAGCACACTTCTTGGGTGGTAAAAACTCATATTGAAACACATGCACGAGGAAACATCCTGAGCGTCAGGTACACAATCCATTTTTTTGGTTTCCTTTGATAGTCGCACCTTTTTAAATGTCTTCTATTTTATGGTATTAAACCCAGTTTTGTCCATACCCAGTGTCAACGGCGATGTGCGAAGCTTCGACCCTAGGCTAACGGAATCAGTAAACACCGTACAGATCGTCAAAGGACTGACAGCTCTTGACTACCATCCACTGGCCAAGCTGTTTGCTGGGTAAGTCATGTCTCTGCGGATCCATAACTTGTCGTGTGCGTGCCCTGTTATATGCCAGGCCAATATGCCAGGCTTACGGTTTCCTCTCTTCTTTCAGTGGTTCTATGAACCAGTTTATTGCAATCTACAACAATGGCGGAGAACTAATTAGTAACATCAAATACTATGACGGATTCATGGGCCAAAGAATTGGGGCAATCAGCTGCTTGGCTTTCCATCCCTACTGGGTAAGTGTCTCTAGCAATGGTCCGCTTGTGACTAAATGTGGCCTAGGTTCACGGATACTTCTAGCATTCACTTGTAATTTTTTTTCTTCTAGTCATAATCCATATATTCATAATACAAACATTTTACACTTTCATCAATCAGCAAGCTGCTATTCCTTTGTACATATGAACACCCAGTTGGACCGAGTGTGGAGATGTTTTTGTAGGTAGAGGCTTGTTTTGGGCAGAATTGCCAAGATTCAATCCCAAAAAAATCCAGTATACAGTCATGGCCAAAAGTTTTGAGAATGACACAAATATTAATTTTTACAAAGTCTACTGCTTCATTTTTTTCTAATGGCAATTTGCATATACTCCATAATGTTATAAAGAGTGATCAGCTTAACAGCAATTACTTGCAAAGTCAATATTTGCCTAGAAAATGAACTTTATCCCCAAAAACACATTTCAACATCATTGCAGCCCTGCCTTAAAAGGACCAGCTAACATCGTTTCAGTGATTGCTCCATTAACACAGGTGTGGGTGTTGATGAGGGCAGGGCTGGAGATCAATCTGTCATGATTAAGTAAGAATGACACCACTGGACACTTTAAAAGGAGGCTGGTGCTTGGCATCATTGTTTCTCTTCTGTTAACCATGGTTATCTCTAAAGAAACACGTGCAGTCATCATTGCACTGCACAAAAATGGCCTAACAGGGAAGAGTATCGCAGCTAGAAAGATTGCACCTCAGTCAACAATCTATCGCATCATCAAGAACTTCAAGGAGAGAGGTTCCCTTGTTGACAAAAAGGCTCCAGGGCGCCCAAGAAAGACCAGCAAGCGCCAGGACGTCTCTTAAAAGTGTTTCAGCTGCGGGATCGGGCTACCAGCAGTGCAGAGCTTGCTCAGGAATGGCAGCAGGCAGGTGTGAGTGCATCTGCACGCACTGTGAGGAGGAGACTCTTGGAGCAAGGCCTGGTCTCAAGGAGGGCAGCAAAGAAGCCACTTCTCTCCAGGAAAAACATCATGGACAGACTGATATTCTGCAAGAGGTACAGGGAGTGGACAGCTGAGGACTAGGGTAAAGTCATTTTCTCTGATGAATCCCCTTTTCGATTGTTTTGGACATGAGAAGACTAGGTGAGCGCTACCACCAGTCTTGTCTCATGCCAACTGTCAAGCATCCTGAAACCATTCATGTGTGGGGTTGCTTCTCAGCCAAGGGAATGGGCTCTCTCTCAGTCTTGCCTAAAAACACAGCCATGAATAAAGAATGGTACCAGAATGTCCTCCAAGAGCAACTTCTCCCAACCGTCCAAGAGCAGTTTGGCGATCAACAATGCCTTTTTCAATATGATGGAGCACCTTGCCATAAAGCAAAGGTGATAACTAAATGGCTCAGGGAACAAAACATAGAGATTTTGGGACCATGGCCTGGAAACTCCCCAGATCTTAATCCCATTGAGAACTTGTGGTCAATCATCAAGAGACGGGTGGACAAACAAAAACCTTCAAATTGAGACAAAATAAAAGCATTGATTTTGCAAGAATGGACTGCTATCAGTCAGGATTTGATCCAGAAGTTGATTGAGAGCATGCCAGGGAGAATTGCTGAGGTCCTGAAGAAGAAGGGTCAACACTGCAAATATTGACTTGCTGCATTAACTCATTCTAACTGTCAATATAACCTTTTGCTACTCATAATATGATTGCAATTATATTTCTGTATGTGATAAAAACATCTGACAAACACACATAAAAACCAGAGGCCAGCAGATCATGTGAAAATATAATATTTGTGTCATTCTCAAAACTTTTGGCCATGACTGTATATTGATCATCACTTGTATAGGATCAACTTCACTCACGGAATAAGGAACAGCCTTCAGAGCTTTTCTGTGCCATAGGATGTCATAAAAAAGTGAGCCCTAGAAGAACACAATAGTGAAGTTTTTGTAAATTGGTATGCTTCCACACAAATACTTTTTATTCTACTCTCAAAACATCAGTTTAAATCCAGCTTATGATTTTGCATATCCAGCCAGACTCAAGTTTCACCAGCTTTGGCAGAGGATTGCAACCTGATTTAGCAGTGCGACGCTATTGTGTCCTTTTTGGGCTTCAACTTTTTTACGTTTTGTACAGGAAAAAGGTGGGAAGACTATTCCCAATTCCGCAGGTGAACATATAGTGGATGTATTTTTTTTTTTTTGAGAGATTGTGTTTGAAGAATCTCTGGCACATAAAGTGCCTAGAGGCGTTAAGTATTCACCATATCCAGAATCTCATCGCTCTCCATTGGCCATACTGCTGCCTGCGTTGGCTATAAGTCGGCACCAACTCCGAAGCCGGTTCTGATAATGCACCCACTTTACTGGGCATTTGATGAGGGGGTGTAGTTAGTCAGGGAGAGATGGGCTTCCAGAAAGGGTCCTAAATCATAGAACCACTAAATCACAAAGAACATAACTGAACTTGGCTTTGTTGTACTCATGGTTCTTTAGTCTTATGTTATTGACGATATCTAATCCTCTTCTTTTCTTTTTTTTTTTTTTTTGCTCCTCCCCCCCAGCCTCATTTAGCTGTCGGCAGTAATGATTACTACATGTCTATATATTCGATGGAGAAGCGAGTGAGATAGCCACTGGAAGAGAGACACGGGGAATTGCCTCTTGGCTTCCGTTCCTAATCTTCCTGCTTTTTGGACAAGACTCTTGCCCTTATTTGGTGATGATTGATGATGACATTCGAATGCTGCTTCTTAGAACCTGAAGACCTCTCTGAATGGAATAAGTTAATGAACCAATGACAGAACTATATGAAGATTCCCCGTCTCCTGCCATCTAATTCTTATACTTATTTTTTGTTTGATTTTTATTTTAAACATTGAATCAGAGGGGACAGGGGACGCGGACTTGGTATACAACGTATACGGCCACCTGAAATTTGACGTAGCGGGCAGGATTATTTTAAGTGATGCCCAGTTTGAATCCTTATTTGTGCTACTGATGATTTGGGCTTGTTCACATGCAGCGCTTATTTTTCATGTGGGAAAAAACAGCGTTTTATAGTAACAGCACAATGAATGAGATTTTTTTCACAATCTCAGTCACACAGTGCGTTTCTATTCCTTGCATTTTTTTGACCTGTGGTTTTTTTCCTTTTTTTTTTTTTTTTTTTACAAACAAGCGTTGCATGTCAATTCTTTCAACTTTTTTCCCCATTGAGATCAAAATGGCTTAACACACACAAAAAAAAAAACTCCCCTGCGGTTTTCTGGCTATAGTCTGTGCTTTTGACGCAAGAAGAAAAAGCAACTGCGTGTGAACATACCCATATTCCTGACGCTGATCTTTGATGTGCTGTGGAGGCACTCGGGTGATTTTTAGGTAAATGATTCCAGTAAATGTGCACCTCCCAGAAAAATCACTGAAGGGTTTGATAAAGTTGTCTCCCAGCCTCCGTACATACAACCTCTGAATCCGCCTCAATGATTGAGGAGGCTTTAACCAAACCAGCAGTTTCTTATTCACGAGGCTGACATGACATAGCGCATCTTCACGTTTCCTGTTATCCTTGTAATTCATTTTTTCAGGGGAATGGGGAGGGATTCTTAGTATTAAGGAAGGAGTTTTATCACTGCGTACACATTTTCATTTGTGGGGGTAATAGGATGGGGGGTCCATCCAAGGGGCTTCAGTTATAATAATGGGAGCATTGACCAGTAAGATACAGTTTATGACCACTGGTGTTATATTAACACGGTGCGTCTCAGTCTAGAAAGCGTCCTCAGCCAGGTAACTGAGCGTCCTCGGCCAAGGCAACTGAGCGTCTTCGGCCAAGGCAACTGAGCGTCTTCGGCCAAGGCAACTGAGCGTCTTCGGCCAAGGCAACTGAGCGTCTTCGGCCAAGGCAACTGAGCGTCTTCGGCCAAGGCAACTGAGCGTCTTCGGCCAAGGCAACTGAGCGTCTTCGGCCAAGGCAACTGAGCGTCTTCGGCCAAGGCAACTGAGCGTCTTCGGCCAAGGCAACTGAGCGTCTTCGGCCAAGGCAACTGAGCGTCTTCGGCCAAGGCAACTGAGCGTCTTCGGCCAAGGCAACTGAGCGTCTTCGGCCAAGGCAACTGAGCGTCTTCGGCCAAGGCAACTGAGCGTCTTCGGCCAAGGCAACTGAGCGTCTTCGGCCAAGGCAACTGAGCGTCTTCGGCCAAGGCAACTGAGCGTCTTCGGCCAATGAAACGGAGCGTCTTTGGCCATGGAAACGGAGCGTCCTTGGCCAGCCAACTGAGCGTCATCGGCAAATTAGTCCATTTTAACTACAGATCTTTCTATACAGCTGCAAGAGTGTTTTAAAGCTCCAAGGATCACTAATGGATGACCATGCAATATCGGAGCCCAGTATCGGACACATTATTATCCCTATTTTGGTGACGTCAATTTTTTTTTAACCTCCTGTGTACCATAAACTATCTGTCAGAGCTTTGGCTGAGTCACCTAGTCATTCAGTACGGCCAGAGGCTCACAGTCACTTTGCACTATGTCACCAAATCCTTTTTTTTTTTTTTTTTTTTTTTTTTTTTTTTTATTTCTCGACTGGGCTTTTTGTTGTTTACACTATTTTAACTAAAATCTCTGGTTTTTTAAAAAAATTAAAAAGTGAAAAAAGAGAAGACACTGCGGTTCTCCAGCGTCCACAAGAAAATGCAGATGGTTTCAACCAAACAGCGACATCCTCCCGGCATCTGGAAGGAGGTTGCGGTGGCACTCTGACTTTTGGAATGACCTATATAATATATACACATATATTTTATCTTTCTTCGCACCATGCATTGTAAGTAGGACAATTTGACGTTTTCACCTATTTATTTTAACACCACGAGATGAGGAGGAGGGTGCGTCCTATAGGAATGTATGGGGATTATTGGAGGAACATTCATTAAATATTATTAAAACCAGGGAAAACGCGTTACTGTGTCTTTTGTCGGAGGAAAACTCTTTGGGAGATGAGCTTAGAATGGCAAAATTGTCTTTTTAATCCTGCAGTATGTAGATAAACCGGGTGGCCCCCCAGACTCAAGGACGGGCAGGCAAGGAGGGGTGCAATGTGTATTGTATTCTACGTAAAGATCTGAAGATATGTTGCCAAGGAGATCCATGGAATTTCATTAAGAGACCGATTAAACTTTGTACAAAAATTCTTCCTTATTGTTAAAATTCCCTTTGCATGGATGGATTATTGACAGCTGAGTGTTGCTTATTAATAGGCATGCTGATGTTTAGATGAAATGTTTGTTTTTCCACCACATCCTGGTGATGGCGCTATTGCTGACATTAGCAGAACATTGCAGACTATTGAATGTGAATGGAAAGGAATTGCATTTCCTCTCAGGGATGAAGAGGCCATACTTGTTGATGCAATGGTGTTCTTATTGGAATATGCACATAGTAGATTCAGACTGAAGGCAACAAAACGACCCATATTGGAACAAGGAGTAGAGGAACACTTGTGAAACAAACTGAAACATGTTTTAAACTTTAGATAACTCAACATACTCCCCTTTTTCTCTGACTACTTTATAGCCTCTTGGCAGTCTCTCAAGCAGCTTCACCAGGTTAAGATCTTGACTGGCATCCAATGCATGCTTTGTTTAAAAGTTCACTTTTGGAATCACCGACCTTCAAAAAGTGTTTGCGACCATCAGGTGTGAGTTGCAGTGTTGGTACACTGCTCCATACAGTGCTGAGACCTATCCCACAACTGTTGTAAGCCAGAATATGGCAAAT
The DNA here is from genome assembly GCF_039654945.1 of Dendrobates tinctorius. NCBI lineage: Eukaryota > Metazoa > Chordata > Amphibia > Anura > Dendrobatidae > Dendrobates > Dendrobates tinctorius. The sequence goes on along the minus strand of NW_027361879.1, from coordinate 1,180,353 downwards.
ACCACTCAACTAAATATTCCATCAAAAGCTAATATGCATGGAATATCGAGAATGACGCAGAGGATAAGTTCATCAGCGTTACTAACCACAGAAAATAAAAAAATGAAAGCACTTCAGATAACAGCCCTCATAAACGATGCATAGACAAAAAGTAGCAGATACATGTAAGCATTAACTGTCGAGAAGACTGAGAAGCGGCTTTTATGGCCGAATTGTTGCAAAGAAACCACTACTGAAGACTGCAAACAAGAGGAAACTTGTTTGGGCCAAGCAAGACTGGACATTAGATCAGATATGTGTACTTTAGTCTGAAGAGTCAAAATGTGAGATTTTTTTATACCAACCACCTAGTGTTTGTGAAATGCAGATAAGATGAGCAGATGTTTTTTACATGTGTGGTGCCCGCCATGAAGCATGGAGATGGGATGGTGCTTTGCTGGTGACAATGTGGGTGATTTATTCCAAATTGAAGGCCTTTTAGCCAGCATGGCCAACACAACATTCTGCGTAAATACGCCAGCCCATCTGATTTACACTTAGTGGGACCATCATTTGTGTTGCAGCAGGACTATGCCCCAAAACAAACTTCCACGCTATGTAAAGGCTATGTCACAAAGAAAGAGGGTTGTTTTTGCACCTTGTTTAAATATAAGTTCAATTGTGTGGTTTTACTGCCTTCAATCTGAATCCATCCACAATGTGCGCATTCCAATACAAAGGAAAAACATTGCTTGGACAGGAGTCCAAATTATTGACCAGTGGTGTATGTCCATGGTCATCTTTTCATCACTTCTTGTAGCCAAATGGCTCACTTTATGTGCCTTTTTTCTTTGAGAATGTTGGACCTATAGATGTAAAACGTTGCATTTGAGTTGACCTTAGTAGGGGGACAGATCTGCTTTAAATAAAAAATTTCTAGCTTCCTATAGCCAAGACTAGGGGAGGGTATTGTATGTACTCTGCAGCCACCACTAGAAGGGAGCATAATGTTTCAGAGAGCCAGAATTTTAGCATTTAGGCCACATTCACATGTTGAGTATTTGGTCAGTGTTCTACATCCATATTTGTAAGCCAAAACCAGGGATCGGTGAAAAATGCAGAAGTTTATTATTTTCCTCTGATTGTTCCTCACCTTATTTTGGCTTACAAATCCTTAGCCTGTGAACGTGCCCTTAAAGTGTTGACCTCTCAAAATCGCAAACAGCGCTTGAAAATTGAGCAGTAAAAGAGTTTACACAATCTTTCCGGGCAAAGAAGAATGTTTTAAGCACCCTCAAATTCAGATCACAGATGCCCAGTGGGCAGTTTCTTCATATGAAGTCCCCTGGACTGAACACTCCCTATCTTCTCGCCTCTGAGTGACAGCTCTAATGTCCAACCAGAAGACAGAACTGGTGAATTTTAATCCCTTTTGTTGTCATGAGAGATGAGATCCTGCCAGATATCGGAATCCGTTGAGTAGATATATGCTGAGCGGAGCCTGAGCGTACATGTGTTTGGGGATTGGATGAAAGAGGCAGGAGACTGGACTGCTATCTGATGTGTATGATCACTAACAAAAATTGTGATTTAGTTCATTGCGACACTCAAAATTGCTAACGCTATTGCCGCTTGGCCGTGTGCTGCAGAAGGTGATGTCACAGGCCGAGTTACAACACATTTCATATTTATTCATTTATTTTTTATTTATTCATTTATTGATGGGGTTATGAGACAGCAAGACTGGCATGCTAATGAGCTTGATTATTATCCTAATCAGGCACCTGGGTGGAGCCATGTGTCTGACACTTCTTTGTTTCAGTAATGCAATTATGAAAAAGATCCTAAGTGAAGGAGGCAAAGCAGGGTGGATAAAAATCAATGTTTTTTTTAAAAAAAATCAAAAAAATCGGATTTTTTTTATTTAAATCGGATTTTTTTTATTTAAATCGGATTTTTTTCAATAAACTGCTTTTTGAGGAAAATATTTTACCATCCAAAGGTTCTTCCATCATGAGATAAAGCTGAGTTGTTTAACTCAGTAGAATAAAGGCTGTATATGTGTAACATTCACAATGCCATGCTCTTCCAGAGGTTTCTGTAGGATTAGTGGGCAGTTTCCTATATTATCACAGACGCTCGCTTTACTTACGCAGTTCTCAAAACTGAATTTGACTCCGCAGAGGTCCCAGCCTCTTCTTCACGGCAAAAATGTTACAACATGAACAGAGTTAAGAAAAAGACCTTAATCCTATTGTTCTACAAACCTATGAATACAGAATCAACCCCTTCAGTGCCAAGTCCAAGAAGTTAGACAATATGTTTCTGATTGTTTGGAGTGGAATAGATCTGCACAACACAAGAAGAATGTGAATCTTAGTGTGAGGAGGAGGAAGGGCAAGCAGACAAGAAAATGAAAGTGAAACTTTGAGCATAATACTGCAGCATAGCCACAGACAGACAAGTCTGGATCTGTTTGTGTGTACGATCTGAGGTTTATTACATTCTTTCCTTATAATGGCAGCAGGCCGTAAAAGAGACCCAGTTTGGGAATATTTTAATGAAGCTCCTTCGCCTATCGGTAAGGCAGGCATGCGTGCAAAATGCAAGCGATGCAACAAAGAGATGCAAGGCCTGGTGGCGCAAATGAGGCAACATCATGAGAAGTGCGGTGATGAAGATGACCAAAGAAACACTTCTGAACAGGCAGGATCTTCAGGTTGGTAAACATTTTTATTGAATCCTATTTCTAAAGACTAAACTGTCATGTGTGAGAAAAATTATATTTCTTATTACTGCATGTTACTGTCATTTGGTACAGTTATGAAGAAAAACAAATATTCCTTTTGGGGCAGGGGCAGTGATGTGTTGTGTACAATAAGCAGAAATTGTATAAACAATAAAATAACAGCATTGACTTTTTTTGTTTAGGGGAATTCATGGATTCTGGAAACTATCCACAAAGATCACCATCATCCTGTTCTACAGTTTCAGAGTTATCCATCCAGGATAGTGCTTCATTAGCAGCAGCAGCATCATCATCAGACACCCACAGCCACATATCACCATCACCCAAAAGGAAGAAAAAACCTTTACCTCCTGGAACCACCATAGATAGGTTTGTGATAAGAACTAGCAGATTAGAAAAGAGTTGATTGATAAAAAAAATTGCCCAGTTTATTTATGCAACAAACTCTTCTTTCCGTCTGACTGAGAACCCACATTTCATTAATATGGTTCAGTCACTGAGACCAGGATACAGTCCACCCAGCAGAGCTGATGTTGCAGGGAAACTGCTGGTCAAGTGTATGACAGAGAAATGGAGCAATGTGCAACAGCTCTGGAGGGTAAAATTGTTAACCTAAGTATTGATGGGTGGAGTAATGTCCACAATGATCCTATTGTATGTGCTTGTATAACAACAGAAGAAGGTAAAGTCTTCCTTGCACAAACAACTGATACGTCAGGAAATGCACACACAGCAGAATACTTACAAGAAGTGGCAGTAAAAGCTATAACGACATGTGAACAAAAATTCAAATGTCTAGTACGCAGTTTGGTCACTGACAATGCTGCAAACGTATCCAAGATGAGAAGAGATTTAGAAGAGCAGGCAGGGAATACAAAGCTGCTAATAACATATGGTTGCAGTGCTCATTTGCTGCACCTCTTAGCCAAAGACTTAAGTGTTCCAGAAATAAAGGCTAATGTTGTTGAAATTGCTAAATACTTCCGTAATAATCATTTTGCTGCAGCAGCTCTGAAAAGGATGGGTGGAACCAAGCTAACGCTCCCACAAGATGTTAGATGGAACTCTGTGGTGGACTGTTTTGAGCAGTATATCAAAAACTGGCCTATTCTGATGACACTTTGTGAAGAAAATCGAGATAAAATAGATGGCACTGTCACGGCCAAAATCCTCAACATTGGGCTTAAGAGAAATGTTGAACATATGCTGAGCTTCCTGAAACCCATCTCTCAAGCTTTAAACAAAATACAGAAAAATAGCTGTTTTATTGCGAATGCTGTTGAAATTTGGAAGGAACTGAGTGAACACTTAAAAACAGAACTACACATGGACAGAATTAAATTACAAGCAGTAAACAAACGAATGGGACAAGCACTGACTCCAGCTCATTTTTTGGCAAATATTGTCAATATCCAATATCAGGGTCAAAACCTAAGTGCTGAGGAAGAGGAGTTAGCTATGACATGGGTATCCAGCAGTCATCCATCTTTAATGCCAACTATAATAAACTTCAGAGCTAAGGGGGAACCATTCAAGAAATATATGTTTGCTGAAGATATTTTAAGGAAGGTCACACCAGTAAACTGGTGGAAGTCACTTAAGCGCTTGGATTTAGAGACTGTTCAAGTAATGATTTCACTTTTAACAGCAGTAGCTTCTTCTGCAGGCGTTGAAAGAATATTCTCTTCCTTTGGACTCATTCATTCTAAATTGAGAAATCGGTTGGGACCCAATAAAGCAGGAAAGCTTGTTTTTCTTTTCCAGATAATGAATAGGAACAAAGAAGAAGATGATGATGAAGATGACGACAAGTGAGCTACAGAGGACAGCAGGGACAGTAGTATTTAAGTTTTTCATGTGTCGGCTGGGCTGACAGTCTTCTTAAAATATATATATATTTTGTTTAGCCAAATTAGTTAACAAACATGGATGTTTGTTTAAGCAAATAACTTATGCTGTAATGTTGTTATTGTTTCAGTTGAATAAATCTATTTAAATTGTTATTAAGGTCAGGATTATTTTTCTCCTTCCTAAGTACAACAGAACAGTGGTGTCCAAATATGAATGATTAACCCATTAAACTGGGGAGAAAAAAGTAATATAAAAAGTGATTCTAAAAATCTTCATCTACTTGCATGTTAAAGTAGCAAGAACTAGTTTAGGTAGAAACTTTGATTTAAATCAATGATTTAAATCAAGCCTTACTGACTAGTGATTTAAATCGTGATTTAAATCAGTTAGATTTAAATCAAATCCACCCTGAGGCAAAGTGAATAATGGATTTGTGTATGTGTTTTCAATGTATACATATTTACAGTTGTGGCCAAAAGTATTGACACCCCTGCAATTTTGTCAGATAATACTCAGTTTCTTCCTGAAAATTATTGCAATCACAAATTCTTTGGTATTATTATCTTCATTTAATTTGTCTTAAATGAAAAAACAAAAAAGAGAATGAAGCAAAAAGCAAAACATTGATCATTTCACACAAAACTCCAAAAATGGGCCAGACAAGTATTGGCACCCTCAGCCTAATACTTGGTTGCACAACCTTTAGCCAAAATAACTGCGACCAACCGCTTCCGGTAACCATCAATGAGTTACAATGCTCTGCTGGAATTTTAGACCATTCTTCTTTGGCAAACTGCTCCAGGTCCCTGATATTAGAAGGGTGCCTTCTCCAAACTGCCATTTTTAGATCTCTCCACAGGTGTTCTATGGGATTCAGGTCAGGACTCATTGCTGGCCACCTTAGAAGTCTCCAGTGCTTTCTCTCAAACCATTTTCTAGTGCTTTTTCAAGTGTGTTTTGGGTGATTGTCCTGCTGGAAGACCCATGACCTCTGAGGGAGACCCAGCTTTTTCACACTGGGCCCTACATTATGCTGCAAAATTTGTTGGTAGGCTTCAGACTTCATAATGCCATGCACACGGTCAAGCAGTCCAGTGCCAGAGGCAGCAAAGCAACCCCAAAACATCAGGAACCTCTGCCATGTTTGACTGTAGGGACCGTGTTTTTTTTCTTTGAATGCCTTTTTTTCTCCTGTAAACTCTATGTTGATGCCTTTGCCCAAAAAGCTCTACTTTTGTCTCACCTGACCAGAGAACATTCTTCCAAAACGTTTAGGCTTTTTCAGGTAAGTTTTGGCAAACTCCAGCCTGGCTTTTTTATGTCTCGGGGTAAGAAGTGGGGTCTTCCTGGGTCTCCTACATACAGTCCCTTTTCATTCAGACGCCGATGGATAGTACGGGTTGACACTGTTGCACCCTCGGACTGCAGGGCAGCTTGAACTTGTTTGGATGTTAGTCGAGGTTCTTTATCCAACATCCGCACAATCTTGCGTTGAAATCTCTTGTCAATTTTTCTTTTCCGTCCACATCTAGGGAGGTTAGCCACAGTGCCATGGGCTTTAAACTTCTTGATGACACTGCGCACGGTAGACACAGGAACATTCTGGTCTTTGGAGATGGACTTGTAGCCTTGAGATTGCTCATGCTTCCTCACAATTTGGTTTCTCAAGTCCTCAGACAGTTCTTTGGTCTTTTCTTTTCTCCATGCTCAATGTGGTGCACACAAGGACACAGGACAGAGGTTGAGTCAACTTTAATCCATGTCAACTGGCTGCAAGTGTGATTTAGTTATTGCCAACACCTGTTAGGTGCCACAGGTAAGTTACAGGTGCTGTTAATTACACAAATTAGAGAAGCATCACATGATTTTTCGAACAGTGCCAATACTTTTGTACACCCTCTTTTTTATGTTTGGTGTGGAATTATATCCAGTTTGGCTTTAGGACAATTCTTTTTGTGTTTTTTTTCATTTAAGACAAATTAAATGAAGATAATATCAAAGAATTTGTTTTCAATAATTTTCAGGAAGAAACTGAGTATTATCTGACAAAATTGCAGTGGTGTCAATACTTTTGGCCACAACTGTATATTGTGTGTAATATATATATTTTTTAATTTAATACCAAGCTTTTTTGTGGGGGGGAGCAAGATCTAGAAAGGAAACACTTCCCACATCCAAAAATTCACTGTTTTTTGGTGATTCCTTTGTATCCCCGTTCATACTGCACCCACACACAAATGATACACCATTTGAAAGGTAAACTTGCCCTGTTCAGCAAGAAAATAGCCAAACAAATCACACATCCATGTTTTGATCACAAAATACAGTTTAACCATTAATTCTCAACCTGCAGTAAGGAAAAATGACCTGCAGGTGGCACCACACTACCCCAAAGCTGCTTACAGACATCACAAACAAATCCAAACATTTGCCTTGGGTCTTTCCAGCTTGCTCAAGTGCTTGCCCAGCCTATTTCAGACACATTGGAAGATTGCACACTTCACTGCAGGCAAGTCACATATGCAAACACATTTGTAAACTTGCACTGCTTTTTCACTCATTACTTCGCCACACACACATGATACACAATTTGAAAGGTAAACTTGCTCCCTTCAGCAAGAAAAGAACCAAAGAAACCACACATCCACGATTTGATCACATAATACAGTTTAAACATTCATTTCCATAAACCTGCAGAAAGACACAATGACCTGCAGGTGGCACCTCAACCGGAAGACATTTTTTGGCCTCTACTTATCAAACCAATTTATTGTATTACCAATCTACATATATAAATACCTGTCTGTGTTCATCAGCTCATGAAATACATTTACATTTGACCAGCTTGCTTTTTCTGAAATTGCCTGCGCCGCCCAATGTGCCAAAATTTCACATGGGTTAAGCCAGTTTCTCTTGAAATACAGTGATCCAATTAAGGACAGATTAACGCTAGGGCTACACGGCAAACTTGTCCATGACAGACGTTGCTCATTGCCACTGCTACATTGCCGTCCTATAGATGTGAATGAAGTTGCATCGTGACACCTACACTGCGACTCCCTTATAGCTGCAAAGAAAAGACTTGATTTTTTGAGACTTGCTTGTTGGAGTAGTTGTAGGTGTTGCAATGTGACTCCACTCACTTCTGTAGCGCCATGATGTAGCAGCGCTATCGAGCAAAATTTGGTTTCAAGCCTGCTGTAGCAATCAAAGTCGCCATGTAGCCCTAGGCTTCGTATCACAACACTGTCCAGGCAATGTATATAATAGTAATCTTTATTTTTATATAGCGCTAACATATTCCGCAGCGCTTTACAGTTTGCACACATTATCACTGTCCCCAATGGGGCTCACAAGAAGTAAATTGTGTAACTGCCGGGAGCTAATTTCGTCCCCAGATCCTCCCCAACTTTAAAGGACAGTTAATGCAGAGGCAAGATAAAGGAAGTTATGAACAGAAAAAAAAAGTGGTAAGAGAGGAAGGCAGGATAGGAGGGAAATGGTGGGGCTGAATAGTTTAATAGGGTTGTCCATGCTTTGGGCTCAAGTCTGCAGTCACTCTGTGACTGTAGACTCGTGGATCCTCACAGCGTACACTGTGCGCACTGTCAATACAATTGAATGAAGCAAAGACGGACATTTCTACTTGGAATATGACTGGAATTATGCAGATTGTATACATGCGGTCATATGACGTCCCAGCATCAGCGAATCCTGACAGTGTGCACTGTGAGCATTCACAAGTCTGCAATCACAAAGTGACTGCAGGTCTGACTCCCAAGCCTGGACAACCGCTTTTGAAAGATTTGGGCAGGCATTCCCTGCGAGTCTCCCAAAAGAACGAAATATTCCTCCGAGTTGAAACTCTACCCAGTAGTACAAGGTCTTATGGAATTATTGTAGTTAATTTTTTGTTAACTATCTATACCCCTTTTCACATGTAAAGTGCCATGAAATAAGTGTAGCTATAATAATAATCTGTCCTAAGAATTGTGAAGATGGGCAGCGAATTCCTGTATGCGCGTAACAGTTCGTCCATATAGAGGGGAGAGCCGTGCTTTCTCCGCACTAGATGATCACACTATCCAGATGTCATAACCAGGTGACAAAATAATTATTCATAGGTTGTGTCTAATATATAAAGCTCAAGTGTGTGTATGTATGCATGTGAAGGTGTCCGAGATTGGCATCCGCACCGTCGCAGCTACAGCCACAAAATTTGGCACAGTCACACGTCTGGACCCCGAGAGTGTCCTAGGCTATGTTGTGAGGCGAAATTTTAACCCCGCGCGTTCCAATTCAAACAATTTTGCTCGTCTACATAATGGGGAAAAACTGTATCAAGCCCCGCCCCTCATTATGTCATAGGTTGCCATGGCGACGCAGATGTCATCATAGGTTGCAAGCTCCGCCGCTCATTATGATGTCATAATGGTTGACTATGGGATGGAGGATGTGTGATGGGTATATGGGCACTGGACTATGGGATGGAGGATATGTATGACACCGGTATATGGGCACGGGACTATGGGATGGAGGATGTGTGATGGGTATATGGGCACTGGACTATGGGATGGAGGATATGTATGACCGGTGCATGGGCCTATGAGATGGAGGATATGTATGACGGGTATGTGGGCACGGGACTATGGGATGGTGGATATGTATGATGGGTATATGGGCACGGGACTATGGGATGGAGGATATGTATGATGGGTATATGGTCATGGGACTATGGGATGGAGGATGTGTGATGGGTATATGGGATGGAGGATGTGTGATGGTATATGGGCACTCGACTATGGGATGGTAGATATGTATGATGGGTATATGGGCATGGGCCTATGAGATGGAGGATAATAATAATAAATTTTATTTTTTATAGCGCCGACATATTGCGCAGCACTTTACATTTCAGAGGGGATTTGTACAGACAATAGACATTACAGCATAACAATAATCACATACAGTAGATTATAACAAATACCAAGAGGAAAGAGGGCCCTGCTCGCAAGCTTACAGTCTATGAGGAAAGAGGTAGACACGAAAGGTGGGTGGTAACAGTTGCCCTGATTGTATGGACCAGCCATAATGTTAGGTGTGTGACAGTACGGACACAGAGGGCTAATGGATGCATAAAGCATGTGGGAGAATGATGCGGGGAACCTGGTTATGGTAAAACTTTTGGCTCTGTCACACAGGGATAGATTAGGTTAATGTGTTGAGGCAGTAGGCCAGTCTGAATAAATGCGTTTTCAGGACACGCTTAAAATTGTGGGGATTGGGGACTAATCGTATTGACCTGGGAAGTGCATTCCAAAGAATTGGCGCGGCACGTGTTAAGTCTTGGAGATGGGAGTGGGAGGTTCTGACTATTGAGGATGCTAACCTCAGGTCATCAGCAGAACGGAGGGCGCGGGTAGGGTGGTATACTGAAACAAGGGAGGAGATGTAGGGTGGTGCTGAGCCATGGAGGGCTTTGTGAGTGAGGGTAATAAGTTTATACTGAATTCTGGAGTGGATGGGTAGCCAGTGTAATGACTGGCACAAGGTGGAGGCATCGGTGTAACGATTGGTGAGGAATATGATCCTGGCTGCAGCCTTCAAGACAGATTGGAGAGGGGAGAGTTTGGTAAGAGGGAGACCGATTAGAAGAGAGTTACAATAGTCGAGACGAGAATGAATAAGAGAAACAGTAAGAGTTTTGCAGAGTCAAAGGTAAGAAAAGGTCGAATTCTAGAAATGTTTTTGAGGTGCAGATGACAAGAGCGAGCCAGTGATCGAATGTGGGGGGCAAAGGAAAGCTCGGAATCAAGTATGACCCCAAGACAGCGGGCCTGTTGCTGGGGAGTAATAGTGGAACCACACACAGAAATGGCAATGTCGGGTATAGGTACATTAGTAGAGGGAGGAAACACCAGGAGTTCAGTCTTTGACAGGTTCAGTTTCAGATATAGTGAGGACATGATATTAGACACAGCGTTTAGACAATCGCCGGTGTTTTCTAGAAAGGCTGGCGTGATGTCAGGAGAAGAAGCGTTTAATTGGGTGTCATCAGCATAGAGATGGTACTGGAAACCAAATCTACTGATTGTTTGACCAATAGGGGCAGTGTACAAGGAGAAGAGGAGGGGGCCTAGAACCGATCCTTGGGGGACCCCAACAGTAAGGGGAAGATGAGAGGAGGAGGAGGAACTGGCAAAAGATACAGTAAAGGAGAGATAGGAGGAGAACCAGGAGAGAACGGTATCCTTGAGGCCAATGGAACGGAGCATAGTGAGGAGGAGCTGATGATCCACAGTGTCGAATGCTGCAGAGAGATCCAAGAGAATTAGCATGGAGTAGTGACCATTTGATTTAGCTGTTAGCAGATCATTAGAGACTTTAGTGAGGGCAGTTTCAGTGAAGTGTAAAGAGCGGAAACCGGATTGGAGAGGGTCGAGAAGAGAGTTTTCTGAGAGATAGCGGATAAGACGGGAGTGGACCAGGCGTTCCAGGAGTTTAGAGATGAAGGGAAGATTAGAGACAGGTCTATAGTTAGCGGCACAGTTTTGGTCGAGGGATGGTTTTTTAAGTAGTGGATGTATGATGGCATGCTTAAATGAGGAGGGAAAAATACCAGAAGAGAGAGAGAGGTTAAATATTTTAGTTAGGTGAGGGGTGACAGCAGGGGAAAGGGACTGGAGGAGCTGTGACGGAAGTGTGTCACTGGTGCAAGTAGTTGGGCGAGAAGATGCAAGGAGCCTGCTTACTTCTTCTGTGACTGGTTCAAAATCAGAGAGTGAGTTAGATGCAGGGGGGGGAGGGAGGACAGTGCATGGTATGAGGTGATTGGGAGGTAATTTCCTGTCGGATCTGGTCAATTTTTTCTTTAAAGTAATTGGCCAGATCGTCAGCTCGGAGCTCCGTGGTTGGGGCCTGTACTCTTGGATTGAGTAGAGAACGAAAAGTGTCAAAGAGACGTTTCGGGTTATTGGACAGTGAGGTGATGAGGGTGTTGAAATAGGTTTGTTTGGAGAGGTGAAGGGCAGTGTTGTATGTTCTAAGCATAAACTTAAAATGGATGAAATCTTCGGGTAGATTGGATTTTCTCCACAGACGTTCGGCGCACCTGGAGCACCGCTGCAGGAAACGTGTTTGCACCGTGTGCCAGGGTTGTCGTCGTCTGCGTTGTGGTGTTCTATTTATAGGGGGTGCAAATTCATCCAGGGCAGTTTGAAGTGTTTCATTGTAATGCTTCAATGCAGAATCAGGACATGAGAGGGAGGAGATAGGGGCCAATGAAGACTGCAAGTTCTTCATAAGTTTCTGGGTGTTAATGGCCTGTATGTTTCTATAAGTCTGGACTGTGGGGGTGACCTGAGCAGCCTGGCAGTTCTTGATAGAGAATGAAAGAAGATTGTGGTCAGAGAGCGGGAGAGGGGAGTTTGCAAAATCATCCACTGCACAAAGCCGAGAGAAGACCAAGTCGAGGGAGTTTCCGTCTTCATGCGTTGGAGAATTAGTAAGCTGCGAAAGGCCAAATGAGGAGGTTAGAGATAAAAGGTGAGTAGCAGATGGTGAGAGGGGAAGAGCAATGGGGATGTTGAAATCTCCCATGATGAGGGTAGGGATGTCACAGGAGAGAAAATGTGGAAGCCAAGTGGCAAAATGATCCAGGAACTGATGGGAGGGGCCGGGAGGACGATACACCATAGGATATTTCATTCTCTATCAATGATCAATGTATGTTGTTCATAGGATATGTATGACGGGTATATGGGCACGGGACTATGGGATGGAGGATATGTATGATGGGTTTATGGGCATGGGACTGTGGGATGGAGGATGTGTGATGGGTATATGGGCATGGGACTATGGGATGGAGGATGTGTGATGGGTATATGGGCACTCGACTATGGGATGGTGGATATGTATGATGGGTATATGGGCACGGGACTATGGGATGGTGGATATGTATGACCGGTATATGGGCACGGGACTATGGGATGGAGGATATGTATGACCGGTATATGGGCATGGGCCTATGAGATGGAGGATATGTATGACGGGTATGTGGGCACGGGACTATGGGATGGCGGATATGTATGATGGGTATATGGGCACGGGACTATGGGATGGAGGATATGTATGATGGGTATATGGGCATGGGACTATGGGATGGAGGATGTGTGATGGGTATATGGGATGGAGGATGTGTGATGGGTATATGGGCACTCGACTATGGGATGGTAGATATGTATGATGGGTATATGGGCACTCGACTATGGGATGGTAGATATGTATGATGGGTATATGGGCACTCGACTATGGGAGGGTAGATATGTATGATGGGTATATGGGCACTCGACTATGGGATGGTAGATATGTATGATGGGTATATGGGCACTCGACTATGGGATGGTAGATATGTATGATGGGTATATGGGCACGGGACTATGGGATGGAGGATATGTGTGATGGGTATATGGGCATGGGACTATGGGATGGAGGATGTGTGATGGGTATATGGGCACTCGACTATGGGATGGAGAATATGTATGATGGGTATATGGGCATGGGACTATGGGATGGAGGATGTGTGATGGGTATATGGGTACTCGACTATGGGATGGTGGATATGTATGATGGGTATATGGGCACGGGACTATGGGATGGTGGATATTTATGACCGGTATATGGGCACGGGACTATGGGATGGAGGATGTGTGATGGGTATATGGGCACGGGACTATGGGATGGAGGATATGTATGACCGGTATATGGGCATGGGCCTATGAGATGGAGGATATGTATGACGGGTATATGGGCACGGGACTATGGGATGGCGGATATGTATGATGGGTATATGGGCATGGGACTATGGGATGGAGGATATGTATGATGGGTATATGGGCATGGGACTATGGGATGGAGGATGTGTGATGGGTATATGGGCACTCGACTATGGGATGGTAGATATGTATGATGGGTATATGGGCACTCGACTATGGGATGGTAGATATGTATGATGGGTATATGGGCACGGGACTATGGGATGGAGGATATGGGCATGGGACTGTGGGATGGAGGATGTGTGATGGGTATATGGGCACTCGACTATGGGATGGAGAATATGTATGATGGGTATATGGGCATGGGACTATGGGATGGGGGATATGTATGATGGGTATATGGGCACGGGACTATGGGATGGAGGATAATTATAATTTGCTATAACTAACCACAGTTAGTTACTATGCCCGTGCAGCACCGGGCTCTTCAGCTAGCATATTTTAAATCAAAAAGGTGATGTGATCCATATGTTTTATAGTGCAAATTCAGTATATTAAACCAGTCTGATTCACTATATCCTTCCTGATAAGGAGAAAGTGTTCAGAAATAAGCACATAGACCAAAAATTATGAAAAATATCAATCTTTATTAATAAGTACATTCACATAATTATACAATAATACAAATGCCTCTAATGCAAGGGACGCATCAGGCTAGGGACCCTGTGCTGCGTCATCGGACCGCCCTCACCGGAAGTGGACTCGTCATCTCCGGTGATTGGACCGCAAGCACGCAGGCGGCTATGGTGATTGCCACTATGCGTATCAGCTTTGCCATGGTTACCGGAGACTAACACAGTCCAAGGGCAGCTAGATGAACAAGTGCGCTCACGAACAACAGTGCAACCTTGTGTATAGGATGGGAAAAATAACTGTGCTAAATACAGTATATAGATTGACAGTCTGTATGGTGTATGACTATGATAGGAAAGAGAAAAGAGTCTAAATTGTTTTCTATTCTGTATTATGCAATTATTGAAAAATATAATAAGATAAATGTAGTAGTGCGATTTGTGAGGATGTGTAATGGAGTGATTACTGAATGAATAAATATAGTAATAATGGGTTATTGTAATGAGATATGTAATTAATTATGTGAAAGATAGGACTATGTATAAATGAGGTGATAAAGAGATGTTAAAGTGCTAGAGTGCAAATTAGTGCATAATATAAGCATGTAAGAAATACAAGAGAAAGATTCTGCAATGGAACAGACTTTTAATGCATATTATAAACAGCATGAAATTTAAAATAGCATAGGGTATTCTCCATGATGTATGCATGTTAATGCAATCTATGACATATTTCATATAGATTCAGTTACTGCACTTAGTGACCAGGAAACACAAGGTGACCGAAACGATCAGCTCTCTCATGGCATCAAAGATATCCGAAAATGCTGGATACGAAGACAAAGAATCCCGTGGAACAGAGACAAATGGTAACTATGAAATAACAAACAGAATTATGATAATTCTATAAAAACATTTAAAAAAAACAAAACATGTATATCCTTGATTTCAACCCTATTCTCCTAAAAGCACTAAAAGATCAAGATACCACGTTAAAGAAAGGCACAAAAACCAAAGTTTTCATTAATCCCATAAGGGGCTATGCTTCCTATCCTGTAGAGCCACTTACTTTCCATCTTTGCCAGGGTTTCGGCTAGATTTCCCCCCTCTTGATCCCATAGTGGTAATGATGTCTATGCCTTTGACATTCAATAGACTCAAATCACTTTTATGATGTGAGGAAAAAATGTCTAGGCAATATTTTGAGCAGTGAAGGAACCTCGGCCGGCCCTTCTCAATCTCTTATATATTCTCTTGTTTGAATTCTGAGTTCTCGAGTTGTGAGCCCGACAAAGTTTCCCTCAGGGACAATAGATTGCTCCTTTCGAGGAGCATGTTAAAAAAAAGTCTAATAGAGAAGGTACGATTTTTAGCCACATTGTGGAAAGTTTGGCTTTTAGTCATGTTTGTGCAGGCCTTGCAATGGCCACAAGTATAAAAGCCTTTCATAGCTAGCGAAGTACTACTGGTTTGAGTTTGAGAAGGTTCGTAGTGACTATGCGCAAGTATGTCTTTAAGATTTTTTGACCTTTTGAAAGTGATCAAAGGAGTGGATGGGATGGAAGGCATTTCTTCAAAGTGGGATCTGCGAGGAGTATCTGCCAGTGTCTTGATAATTTGACGAAATTGTGTCTATTGACTATAATAATAATAATTTTATTTCTATAGCACCAACATATTCTGCAGCGCTTTACATTTTATTATATGTTGCAATGAGACGAACCTGATAATTGGAGTCCTCCTTGTTGGGAACCTTGTTGTTGTAGAGGAGTTAATTTCCCGGGGTATGTTTGGCCCTTTGGTAACTATTGCGGATCATTTTGTGACTGTAACCCCTATTTTTGAACCTCTTGGGATTTTTCTTCACAAATCTGTTGATCAGACAGATGCCTTTGACTCTCAAGAATTTTCCAGTATGTATTCCTCTTATGGTGGAATACACTGAATCAGACTGGTTTAATATAGGTTGTATATATGTATAAAAGTGTTATGATGACTGCACGTTTTTCACATGACACACATTGGAATAGAGGGCAGGAATAGGACCAGCAGCAGTGGGCCACTTATCCCTAAATCTTCCTATTCTGGGTTGTTGCGAAAGGATTTCTGTGCTCAAGGTGTGAGTGTGATGCATGAATTCTTTTTTTGGTGCCATTTCAATCCCTGTACCATTTTTTGCTCTCGGTCTTTACTCTCATATCTTCTTAATACCATAACCCCCAGTTATTCAACACTTTCACCTCTTTCCATCTTTGCTCCCTCCAACCTTCCTCATTTCTGCAGAATACTTTGCCGCTGATTTAAAAAATATAGACTGAATCAGATAGGTCTTTATTGTTCGACCACCACTACCCCTCCATATATCAGGCCAATGCTGTAGGAGGATGGACCAAGCTAGGGCTTCTCCTTGCATCTCCGGGCCGGAACTTTTGGGCCTGTCATCAGTGTTGCCGGGGGGAGGGCTTTCTGTACAGAGCAAACCTGAGCACCTGACTGAAGGGGGTGGGATATACAAAGAGGGAAGCGTGGGAAGACAGCTTACACAGAAGAAGGTTGTCTCCGTCTCCGCTGTCCCAGGCCGACTATCAAGCCCGCTCCTCCACCTGATCTCCCTTGCGCGCACTGACTGTGCGGTT
The DNA here is from genome assembly GCF_039654945.1 of Dendrobates tinctorius. Classification (NCBI taxonomy): domain Eukaryota; kingdom Metazoa; phylum Chordata; class Amphibia; order Anura; family Dendrobatidae; genus Dendrobates; species Dendrobates tinctorius. The sequence goes on along the minus strand of NW_027361879.1, from coordinate 1,163,732 downwards.
TCTGACCTTAGTTCCCTCCAGACCTCTAACCGTGTGGGTCCAGAAAGACTGATGCTACCGATTACACCGGGCATGCGACTTAGTGCTGATTCTTCTCACCACGCGGCTCCCGACAACACAGTCTTGGGTATTGCTCCAGGACTCTGTTGTACTCCGCTCTTTGTGCAACAGGACTCCGGCTGTTCCACATTGTATGCCAGAACCGTGATATTCCGCCGGGGACAACTAAGAAACACCACTACACTACAGAGACTGCATCACAAATATTTCCGGGACCGCCTCAACTACGTCTCACGCCTCCTATGGCGCCATCAAGGGATTTTCCAACCTCCTTCTTCCAGGACCCCCCCGGACTAATAAGTTAACTCGTTTTAATCTCGTTCCTAACCTTGCATCGTTTGTCGCTTATAGTTTGTTTACATCTTATACTGGTAAAATTCTCATGCTCCCTGCGAGGAGCGTATACTGTGATTTCTTTTTCTTTGTATAAAGCACCCAAAAACTCTTGCTCTGCCTCCTGCTTGTCACTGCATCCCGCGTACCTGCTCGCACTTCTACAATGCCCTTCCACCATAACCTTCCTCGCCTCCATCACTAAAAGAAAGCTTACTCATTTTCTCTCCAAATCACACCTCATTACTTGTTCTCTTGACCCTATAACATCCTATCTCTTCCCCACCCTCACGACCCTAACCCATCTCTTCAACCTATCATTAATATCTAGGGTCTCTAATCACACCCATCCTGAAGAAACTATCCCTTGACCTGACCTCTACGACCAGCTATTGCTCTATCTTACTACTCCCGTTTTCCTCTAAACTCCTAGAACAGCACATCCATATTGAACTTTCCACCCATCTCTCCTCTACCTCACCCTTCGACAACCTACAATTCAGCTTCCATCCCCACCAATCCACTGGAATTGCCCTGACCAAAATTACTAACAACTTACTGTTACCACCAAAGCTGACAATTCTCCATACTCTTCCTACTAGATCTGTCCTTTGCCTTTGAAACAGTCAACCACTCACTCCTACTACAGCCCCCCCTCTTCCTTTGGCATAAAATATCTTGCCCTGTTCTGGAACTCGTCAAACTTCACTAACTGCATTTTAGCATTTCCCATTTCCACACTACCTCTCTCTCTGTCCAGGCACCCCTACTCTTCTCCATCTATACCAGGGAAGTCAAACTCAAATACAGAGGGTCAAAATTATCATCAAATATAAAGATGAACATTTTAATACGAAAACAAGCTTAACGGGGTTGTCCCACGAACAAAGTACATTTTAATTAATTGATCTTGTAACAAAATATTCAAATTGTTATGTAAGAGTAGTAAAAAGCGGCCTAATTTAAATATGTAATAACAAAGGATAAAAAAAACCTTGAATACAGATAAAGTATGCTAACAAAAGTGCCCCCGAAACACCATAAGATATCCCCACAGTGACTTCCTCCACATGCACAGTATGATAACACTACTGCCCCCACCTTCAATCTCCAAGGCAAAGTATGGTGACCCTGTCCCAGTATGATTCCTCAACTGTAATAGACAGCCCATATAGTATGATCCCCACATCATCCTCCATACAGTATAATGGCCCCACATAGTGCTCCATACAGAATAATGGCCCCATATAGTGATCCATACTGTTTAATTGCCCCATATAGTGCCACGTACAGTATATTGATGCCACATAGTGGTCCATAAAGCGTATTGGTCTCACATTGTGTTCCTTACCGTGTATTGGCCCCACATAGTGCTCCATACAGTGTACTGGTCCTACATAATGCTCTATACAGTATAATGGGCCCACTGCTCCAGTCTCTTCATGGTGTCTTCTGCTCGGCACAGTGTGAACATGAGACGTCAGATACAGAGGAGGAATGATGGTAGAGCGAGCATCAGCTGACGCTCCTTCCTCCATCATTGCTTTCAGCTGTATCAGGATACAGGATGCCGATACAGTTGAAAGGGCGATTCCAGGTGGGGAACCAGGCTGGCATTGCAGGCCAAACATACTCACCCTGACAAGAGTTTGATATGTGATCTATACCTTTACCCTGGGACAACTCAAAGTCCCATGGCTTCCAATACTACTGATACGCTGAAGACACTCAGATCTATTCTGGCCCAGATGTCAGCTCTCTGCAGTCCAGAATGTCTATCAGCCATATCTATCTTCTCATTACACTTACTAAAGCTCAATGTGGATAAAACTAAACCCCTCATCTTTCCCCCTCCGCCTTCACTCCCTTACCAAATATATATATCTATCACCAGGGCTGGACTGGCCATCTAGCAATTCTGGCAAATGCCAGAAGGGCCTTTCTGGTTGTGGGCTGCTTTGCCTGCTACATTGTTAACAGAATCCATGTCTAAAGACACCCATACTGTTAAGAGTTGTGATGGAGCACAAAGTTGCTGACTCCGTCACTTACCCCAGCAGACCACAGGTATCATTAGAAATATTGGTTTTGTAGTAAATCTTGCTTTCCTTCATCCAGGGTAATATTAGTAATATATCCCATCTGGTGCTTGGGGTCGGAGATAGCATGGGCCTGTGTGATTTCAAATGCCAGGGCTGAATTTCTGTCCCAGTCCGTACCTGTCTATCACTATAAATGACATCATGCTTTCCCCTGAACCAGAAGTCCGCTGCCTTGGAAAAACCTTTGTTTCTGCCTTGTTCTTCAAACCGCACATCCAAGCTCTTATGACCTCATGCCATTCCCAACTCAAAAATATTTCCAGAATCTGTCCCTTCCTCAACCCTCAATCTACTGAAATGTGAGTGCATGTCCTCATCACCCACCTCGCCTACTGCACTGTTCTCCTCTGTGGCGTCCCTTGCACCTCTCAAGTCTATCCTTAACTCTGCTGCTCGGTTAATCCATCGCTTCCCTCGTTATGCCACTGCCTCTCGACTCTCAAAATCTCTTCATTGCCTCCCAATATCCCAACAGATACAGTTTAAACTACTAACATTGACCTACAAAGCCATCGGTGAGATCTGCCTCCTTTGTATATTTCCAAATTAACCTTCCAGCATCATCCAAAACATAATCTCCTGTCCTCAGAAGACCTCCTTCTCTCATCTACGCTAGTGTATTCTTCACGCAATTGCCTTCAAGGTTTCTCTCCAACTTCCCCCTTGCGCTTTAATTCGGTGACCCAAAACATCTGATTGTCTCCAACATTCGGAACCTTCAGACGGATCTTGAAAACTCATCTCTTCAGGAAAGTTTACAGCTTGTAATGAATGACCCCTGCCACCTCACCGTTACTGGAGCTGCCGCATCCCTCAGACCTACTGTCTCCTTCCCCATTATCCTGCAGATTGTAAGTCCGTAAGGGCAGGGCCCTCACCCCTCTGTACCCGTCTGTTATTGTACGTTTGTTCATTGTAATTAATATCTATATTTTGTATGTAATCCCATGGAATCAAGAGTGCTCTAGAAAGAGATAGTAATACTCCATCACAGCAGTCTGTTGGGTTCTAGATAGGTTAAATGAGCACATTATTTAAAAAAAAAATACTTTTTCTTATCTTCTCAAAATATTTTAAGGACTGTCCCAAGAGATTTTCGCCTCTGCTCCTCATAAATGTGTCTGGTAAATGGATAAAGCACAAGCCCTCCCAACACCTTCTGTCGGCTACAGTATTGGAAAAATGCTACTGCAGTTTCTTGAGCCAAGATCTGAAGTGGATCTAGTGAGAAGTAGTAGTAGAAGTTCCTTCTTTATATTTCCCATTCTTCTTGAATCTTCTTCTGCGTTTGTTTTGCCTAAACGAGACCATTCGCCAGTTTGGTGCACGATATGTGGCTTACGTCCATCAATGCCCATTTGGCGAATCTCACTTCTCAAAGCAGAATTGAGAGCTGCTGCATGACCGGTTTATTGGGCAGCAAGACCCAAAATTGTCAATAGTAACCTAGGAAGTGCCTAATGTTAATGCTGCTAACACGTTCTTTAATGTTTCCTTGAATATGTGATGATGTAGCCTAGCACGATGACATGCTTGTCATGTCCAGCTCATCCTGCTCTGGGCTGTAATTGACACATAGGGAAACTGATGCATTGTAAATAGCAGAAAGTAAAAATAAAGACTCCAGACAAGTGGCTGGAGGGAGATATCTGATGAATCTGATCTCTCTTCATGTCACTTGTGTCCTTATCTCTTGACCTTCGCGTTTCTGTTGCAATGAATCTTAAGGCCCCGTCACACACAGCGATCTCGCTAGCGAGATCGCTGATTTTGTGACGCCACAGCGATCTCGCCAGCGAGATCGCTGTGTGTGACTGGGATCAGCGACCGGCCGCCCTGCCGGGTATCGCTGATCGTCAAGCGTCGTGATACAGCAGTTATTACATGGCAGTTAGTCATGGCTGGAGTCAGGTAACCCACACTCTGCTGTCCCTTTTATCCATGTGCTTTATTCCTATCCTCCTATGTTCTCTTGCAATCCACTTTCACCGACCAATCCCCCCTCCATAACGACTCATATACATCAGCTCCTCTCTCTTTCCTTCTCCCATGTACAGCTCCCATGCACTTCTCACCTTCTTGAAAAACCTCAGCCCATCTTGCCCAAACACACTGCACAAACCATCTTCATACAATTCCAAAAACTACTTGCTCTTTATCTTCCTGCTCCTACTAATTTCAGGGGACATCTCCCCCAACCCCGGTCCACCATCCCCCAACCTCCACCCCTACCCTACCTCACATCGAAACCTTAATAATCTTACTAATATTATTTGCACTCCTTCATCTCCTTCTTTTAATTGTGCCCTTTGGAATCCATGGTCTGTATGCAACAAGCTTCCTTTCCTACACAATTACTTTCTGAAAAACTCTGAATCTGTTGGCCCTCACGGAAACCTGGATTCAGGATTCTGACACTGTCTCTCCTGCTGCCTTTTCCCATGGTGGCTTACAATTCTCCCATTCCCCGAGACCGACAAACAGACCTGGTGGTGGAGTCGGCATACTCCTGTCCCCACAATGCACTTTCCAGGTCATCCCCCCAGTTCCATCACTCTCATTCCCTTCTTTTGAAGTCCACACCATCAGGCTCTTTCGTCCCCTCTCCCTCAGAGTAGCGGTCATATACCGGCCCCCAGGCTCACCCACCCACTTCCTGGACCATTTCTCTGCCTGGCTGCCGCACTTCATGTCCTCAGAACTACCAACCCTTATCCTGGGAGACTTCAACATCCCCATTAACAGCCCCACTTCCACATCTGCATCCCAGCTTCTATCACTAACCACTTCTCTAGGCCTCTCACAGCTCTCAACCTCTGAAACACACAAAGACGGTAACACCCTGGACCTGGGTTTCCCCCGGCTCTGCTCAATCCCCTACCTAGATAACTCACCGCTTCCCCTCTCTGACCACAACATTCTCTCCTTTACACTCACAAATCCTCGCTCACCCCAGCACCCTCCTACCTACCATTCAGTCAGAAATCTACAAGCCATTAACCCTCATATACTTTCAGACTCCCTACACTCATCATTGTCCCCAATCTCTTCTTTGTCCTGTCCTGATCTAGCTGTACATCACTTCAATGACACTCTTAGACGCACCCTTGACCAAGTAGCTCCCCTCACCCTCAGAACCTCCAAACACAGAGTGAAACAGCCCTGGCTCACATCACAAACCCGATTTCTCCAGCGATGCTCTAGGTGTGCTGAACGCTTATGGAGGAAAACACGCACACCAGAAGACTTCATACACTTCAAATTTATGTTAAGTACATATAACTCTGCCCTTCACCTCGCCAAACAGACCTACTTCACCACCCTGATCTCACTATCCAATAACCCCAAGAAACTTTTTGACACCTTTCACTCCCTCCTCAGGCCAAAAGCACAAGCCCCTATCACAGACATTTGTGCTGATGACCTGGCCTCCCACTTTATAGAGAAAATAGACAATATCCGCCAGGAAATCCGCTCCCAATCACCAAGTTCAGTGACTCCCATCCCTCCCTGCATTTCCCCTGGCTCACACTCCACATTCGATCCCATCACAGAAGAAGGCTCCACGCTCCTCTCCTCTTCTCGTCCGACTACATGCACAACCGACCCCATTCCCTCACATCTCCTCCAGTCTCTCTCCAGTCGTCACAACTCACCTAACTACAATCTTTAAACCCACCCTCGACCCATCCTGCACAAACTACAGACCAGTCTCCAATTTTCCCTTCATCTCTAAACTCTTGGAGCGCTTGATATACTCCCGCCTTACCCGTTACCTCTCCACTCACTCCCTCCTAGACCCTTCACAGTCCGGTTTCCGCCCCCTACATTCGACAGAAACTGCACTCATGAAAGTGACCAATGACCTTCTGACAGCAAAACGTAACGGTGACCACTCTGCTCATTCTTCTCGACCTTTCTGCAGCTTTCGACACTGTTGACCACCCTCTCCTACTCTCTAGGCTCCAGTCACTAGGCATTAAGGACACTGCTCTCTCCTGGTTCTCCTATCTTTCTGACTGCTCCTTCAGTGTTCTGTTCTCTGGCTCCACTTCATCTCCTCTTCCTCTCACTGTCGGGGTACCTCAGGGCTCAGTCCTTGGCCCCCTTCTCTTCTCTCTCTACACAGCCCCAATTGGACAGACCATCAGCAGATTTGGCTTTCAGTACCATCTTTATGCTGATGACACACAACTATACACATCATCCCCTGACCTTACCCCCGCTGTACTACAGAACGCCACTGACTGTCTGCAGTCTCCAACATCATGTCTGCTCTCTATCTGAAACTCAACCTCTCCAAAACTGAACTTCTGCTCCCGCCATCTACTAACCTCCCTAAATCTGACATTTCCCTCTCCGTGGGTTGCACCATAATAACACCCCGACAGCAGGCGCGCTGTCTGGGTGTTATGTTCGACTCCGATCTCTCCTTCACCTCCCATATACAATCTCTTCCCCGCTCGTGCCGCTTACACCTAAAGAACATCTCTAGAATCCGCCCTTTTCTCACCATGGAAACAACAAAAACCCTCACTGTCGCCCTGATCCACTCCCACCTGGACTACTGTAACGCTCTTAATTGGCCTCCCCCTCACTCGACTCTCCCCTCTCCAGGCCATCCTTAATGCAGCAGCCAGGGTTGTCCATCTGGCTAATCGTTTCTCGGACGCGTCCACTCTTCGCCAGTCGTTACACTGGCTGCCCAGTCATTACAGGATACAATTCAAAGTACTTGTTCTCACCCACAAAGCTATCCACAGTGCGGCACCCCCTTACATCTCCTCCCTCATTTCTGTCTATCGGCGTAACCGACCACTTCGCTCTGCAAATGACTTTCGACTAACCTCTGCCCTAATCCGTACCTCCCACTCCCGACTCCAAGACTTCTCCCGTGCTGCGCCAATCCTCTGGAATGCTCTACCCCAAGATATCAGGACCATCCACAATTTGCATAGTTTTAGGCGCTCGCTCAAAACACATTTGTTCAGAGTGGCCTATCACATTCAGTAATCAAAGTCATTTTATGCTTGTGTGTGTAGCCCATTCACTATCTCCATCTATCCCCCACCCCCTGAAGATGGCTGGACCATCATTGTAAATACATAATTGTAAATAAAAACCTGTGCTTTGTATCGCCCCCACCTCATTGTAGATTGTAAGCTCCCACGAGCAGGGTCGTCTTATTTCGCTTTAATTATAGTGGTTTGAAAAAACCACTATATTGTAATCCGAACGCTGCTAACTTATTATAGTGGTTTGAAAAAAACCACTATATTGTAATCCGAACGCTGCTAACTTATTCTTCTTATTATAGTGGTTTGAAAAAACCACTATATTGTAATCCGAACGCTGCTAACTTATTCTTCTTCTAATTCTTATTTTCCAGTTGATTTCCGCAATTAATGCGGCCCGAACCGCTACGCGCACAGACGCCGTTGAAATGTCGTTTCGAAGCCAGCGTCCACGAGTGGTGTGCTAAGTATTTTTCGTGTCGATCGGATTTGTAGTTTTTGCGCAATTTGCGTTAGAAAAATTTTTTCCCGTCATTGGAATGCACGGGCTCAATGCTTTTCAATGGGAAATGGCAAAACGTGCCCTGAGGCGATTGAAATGGCAGTTGAGCTCATTGATATGCGCAGGCTCACCCAGTTACTATGCCAACGCCTACGAATGTCACATGACGCCCCGAGGACAGAGCTTCTGCCACATAATATCAGCTCTTAAAGCGAAACCCACAGCACAAATGCAAATCTAGCTTCATCACATGACACATGCCCCTGAGAGAGAATGTCCGCCAAAGTTGATTTAGAAGAACCCCAGTGAGCCAAACTAGCTCTTAAAGGGCCGACGCGCCAAAGTGATTGTTAAAGGGCCAGCGCACCGAAATGAGTCTTAAAGGGCCGACACGCCAAATCGAAAGCTGAGTGACCCTAGGCTCCAAATCGGAGGCTGAGCCACACCGACCTCCAAATCGGAGGCTGATCGACCCCGGCCTCCAAATCAGAGGCTGAGTCACTCCGGCCTCCAAATCGGAGGCTGAGCCAAACCGTCCTCCAAATCGGATGCTGATCGACCCCGGGGTCCAAATCGGATGCTGATCGACCCCGGGGTCCAAATCGGAGGCTGATCGACCCCGGCCTCCAAATCGGAGGCTCGACGACCCCGGCCTCCAAATCGGAGGCTCGACGACCCCGGCCTCCAAATCGGAGGCTCGACGACCCCGGCCTCCAAATCGGAGGCTCGACGACCCCGGCCTCCAAATCGGAGGCTCGACGACCCCGGCCTCCAAATCGGAGGCTCGACGACCCCGGCCTCCAAATCGGAGGCTCGACGACCCCGGCCTCCAAATCGGAGGCTCGACGACCCCGGCCTCCAAATCGGAGGCTCGACGACCCCGGCCTCCAAATCGGAGGCTCGACGACCCCGCCCACCAAATCGGAGGCTCGACGACCCCGCCCACCAAATCGGACCCTGAGGGGTCCCACCCACAAAATCGGATCCTGAGGGGCCCCGGCCACAAAATCGGACCCTGAGGGGCCCCGCCCACCAAATCAGACCCAGAATGGCCCCAGCACCACCAAATCAAACCCCGAGGGACCCCGCCCACCAAATCGAACCCCGAGGGGCCCCACCCACCAAATCGGACCCTGAGGTGCCCCGCCCTCCAAATCTGACTCTGAAAGGCCCCAACCATGAAATCGAACCCTGAGGGGTCCCGCCCACCAAATCGGACCCTGACGGGCCCTTCCCACCAAATCTGACCCTGAGGGGTCCCGCTCACCAAATCGGACCCTGAGGGGCCCCGCCAACAAATCGGACCCTGAGGGGCCCCGCTCACCAAATCGGACCCTGAGGGGCACCGCTCACCAAATCTGACCCTGAGGGGTCCCGCCCACCAAATCGGACCCTGAGGGGCCCCGCCAACAAATCGGACCCTGAGGGGTCCCGCCCACCAAATCGGACCCTGAGGGGCCCCGCCAACAAATCTGACCCTGAGGGGCCCCGCTCACCAAATCGGACCCTGAGGGGCCCCGCCAACAAATCGGACCCTGAGGGGTCCCGCCCACCAAATCGGACCCTGACGGGCCCTTCCCACCAAATCTGACCCTGAGGGGTCCCGCCCACCAAATCGGACCCTGAGGGGCCCCGCTCACCAAATCGGACCCTGAGGGGCCCCGCCAACAAATCGGACCCTGAGGGGCCCCGCTCACCAAATCGGACCCTGAGGGGCACCGCTCACCAAATTGAACTCTGAGGGGCCCCGCTCACCAAATCGGACCCTGAGCGGCCCCGCCCACCAAATCAGATTCTGAAAGGCCCCAACCACAAAATCAGACCCTGATGGGCCCCGAACACAAAATCGGACCCTGAGGGGCCCCACCCACAAAATCGAACCCAGAGTGGCCCAGCCCACCAAATCAGACCCTGAGAGGCCCCAACCATGAAATCGGACCCTGAGGGGTCCCGCCCACCAAATCGGACCCTGACGGGCCCTTCCCACCAAATCTGACCCTGAGGGGCCCCGCCCACCAAATCGGACCCTGACGGTCCCTTCCCACCAAATCTGACCCTGAGGGGCCCCGCCCACCAAATCGGACCCTGAGGGGCCCCGCCCACCAAATCGGACCCTGAGGGGCCCCGCCCACCAAATCGGACCCTGAGGGGCCCCGCCCACCAAATCGGACCCAGGAGGCCTCACCCACAAAATCGAACCCTGAGGGGACCCGGCGACCAAATCAGACCCTGAGGAGCCCCGACCACAAAATCGGACCCTGAGGGGCCCCGGCCACAAAATCGGATCCTGAGGGGCCCCGGCCACAAAATCTGACCCTGAGGGGCCCCAACCACCAAATCGGACCCTGAGGGACCCCGGCCACAAAATCGGACCCTGAGGGACCCCACCCACCAAATCGGACCCTGAGGGGACCCGGCCACCAAATCAGACCCTGAGGAGCCCCGACCACAAAATCGGACCCTGAGGGGACCCGGCTACAAAATTGAACCCTGAGGGGCCCCACCCACCAAATCGGACCCTGAGGGGCCCCGGCCACAAAATCGGACCCTGAGGGGCCCCAACCACCAAATCGGACCCTGAGGGACCCCGGCCACCAAATCGGACCCTGAGGGGCCCCACCCACCAAATCAGACCCTGAGGGGCCCCACCCACCAAATCGGACCCTGAGGTGCCCCGGCCACAAAATCGGACCCTGAGGGGCCCCACCCACAAAATCGGGCCCTGAGGCCAAAGTGGCCCCTGAGAGGCACCCACAGTTATAACAGATCCAGAGTTGAAAGTCTTGCAGGGGCAGCAGGCAAGTCTCTCTTAAAGGGGCAGCCCGAGCACCATTTCAAACCACTATCTGTACTTCCTTCAGGAAATACACATCTAGTTATTATTATTAAGTTGATTTCCGCAATTAATACAGCCCGAACCGCTACACGCACAGACTCCGTTAAGGTGTTGTTTCGAAGCCAGCGTCCACGAGAGGTGTGCTAAGTATTTTTCGTGTCGATCGGATTTGTAGTTTTTGCGCAATTTGCGTTTGAAATTTTTTTTTTCCCGTCATTGGAATGCACTGTCTCCAATGCTTTTCAATGGGTAATGGCAAAACGTGCCCTGAGGCGATTGAAATGGCAGTTGAGCTCATTGATATGCGCAGGCAGACCCAGTTACTATGCCAACGCCTACGAACGTCACATGACATCCCAAGGACAGAGCTTCTGCCACATAATATCAGCTCTTAAAGTGAAACCCACAGCACAAATGCAAATCTAGCTTCATCACATAACACATGCCCCTGAGATAGAATGTGCGACAAAGTGGATTTAGAAGCCCAGTGAGCCACCCTGGCTCTTAAAGGGCCGACGTGCCACAGTGATTCTTAAAGGGCCAGCGCACCGAAATGAGTCTTAAAGGGCCGGCGCGCCAAATCGAAAGGTGAGTGACCCCGGCCTCCAAATCGGAGGCTGAGCCACCCCGGCCTCCAAATCGTAGGCTGAACCACCCCGGCCTCCAAATCGTAGGCTGAACCACCCCGGCCTCCAAATCGTAGGCTGAACCACCCCGGCCTCCAAATCAGAGGCTGAGCCACCCTGGCCTCCAAATCGGACCCAGTGTGGCCCAGCTCAAAAAATCAGACCCAGAGTAGCACAGCCCACCAAATCGGATCCTGAGGGGCCCCGCCCACCAAATCAGACTCCGAGTGGCCCCGTCCACCAAATCGGACCCTGAAGGGCCCCGTCCACCAAATCTGACCCAAAGTGACCCCGCCCACCAAATCGGACCCTGAGGGGCCCCGCCCACCAAATCGGAACCAGAGGAGCCCCGCCCACCAAGTCGGAACCAGATTGACCCCGCCCACCAAATCGGACCCTGAAGGGCGCCACCCACCAAATCGGACCCAGAGGTGCCCCTCCCACCAAATCAGACCCTGAAGGGCCCCGCCCACCAAATCGGACCATGAGGGGCCCCGCCCACCAAAATGGACCCAGGGGGCTCCACCCACAAAATCAGACCCTGAGGGGCCCCACCCGCAAAATCGGACCCTGAGGGGCCCCACCCGCAAAATCGGACCCTGAGGGGCCCCACCCGCAAAATCGGACCCTGAGGGGCCCCACCCGCAAAATCGGACCCTGAGGGGCCCCACCCGCAAAATCGGACCCTGAGGGGCTCCACCCGCAAAATTGGACCCTGAGGGGCCCCGGCCCCAAAAATCGGACCCTGAGGGGACCCGGCCACCAAATCGGACCCTGAGGGGCCCCACCCACCAAATCTGACCCTGAGGTGCCCCATCCACAAAATCGGGCCCTGAGGGCCCCACCCACAAAATCGGACCCTGAGGCCAAAGTGGCCCCTGAGAGGCACCCACAGTTAAAACGGATCCTGAGTTGAAAGTCTTGCAGGTGCAGCAGGCAAGTCTCTCTTAAAGGGGCAGCCTGGGCAGCATTTCAAACCACTATCTGTACTTCCTTCAGGAAATACACATCTAGTTCTTCTTATTATTATTATTATTAAGTTGATTTCCGCAATTAATACAGCCCGAACCGCTACACGCACAGACTCCGTTGAGGTGTCGTTTCGAAGCCAGCGTCCATGAGAGGTGTGGTAAGTTTTTCGTGTCGATCAGATTTGTAGTTTTTGCGCAATTTGCGTTAGAAATTTTTTTTTACCGTCATTGGAATGCACTGTCTCCAATGCATTTGAATGGGGAAATGGCAAAACGTGCCCTGAGGAGATTGAAATGGCAGTTGAGCTCATTGATATGCACAGGCAGAACCAGTTACTATGCCAACGCCTACGAACGTCACATGACATCTCCAGAACTGAGCTTCTGCCACATAATATCAGCTCTTAAAGCGAAACCCACAGCACAAATGCAAATCTAGCTTCATCACATGACACATGCCCCTGAGAGAGAATGTGCGCCAAAGTGTATTTAGAAGCCCAGTGAGCCAAACTGGCTCTTAAAGGGCCGAAGCGCCAAAGTGATTCTTAAAGGGCCGACACGCCAAATCGAAAGCTGAGTGACCCCAGGCTCCAAATCGGAGGCTGAGCCACCCCGGCCTTAAAATCGGAGGCTGAGCCACCCTGGCCTCCAAATCGGACCCACAGTGGCCCCGCCCACCAAAAACGGACCCAGAGTGGCACAGCCCACCAAATCAGACTCAGAGTGGCCCCACCCACCAAATCGGACCCTGAAGGGCCCTGCCCACCAAATCGGACCCAGAGGGGCCCTGCCCACCAAATCGGACCCTGAGGAGCTCCGCCCACCAAATCGGACCCTGAGGAGCTCCGTCCACCAAATCGGACCCAGAGTGACCCCGCCCACCAAATCGGACCATGAAGGGCCCCCCACCAAATCGGACGCAGAGGGGCCCCGCCCACCAAATCGGACGCAGAGGGGCCCCGCCCACCAAATCGGACGCAGAGGGGCCCCGCCCACCAAATCGGACGCAGAGGGGCCCCGCCCACCAAATCGGACCCTGAGGGGCCCCGCCCACCAAATCGGACCCTGAGGGGCCCCGCCCACCAAATCGGACCCTGAGGGGCCCCGCCCACCAAATCGGACCCTGAGGGGCCCCGCCCACCAAATCGGACCCAGAGTGGCCCCGCCCACCAAAATGGATCCAGGGGGCTCCACAATCAGACCCTAAGGGGCCCCACCCACAAAATCTGACCCTGAGAGGCCACACCCACAAAATCGTACCCTGAGGGGCCCCACCCACAAAATCGGACCCTGAGGGGCCACACCCACAAAATCGGACCCTGAGGGGCCACACCCACAAAATCGTACCCTGAGGGGCCCCACCCACAAAATCGGACCCTGAGGGGCCCCACCCACAAAATCGTACCCTGAGGGGCCCCACCCACAAAATCGTACCCTGAGGGGCCCCACCCACAAAATCGTACCCTGAGGGGCCCCACCCACAAAATCGTACCCTGAGGGGCCCCACCCACAAAATCAGACCCTGAGGGGCCCCACCCACAAAATCATACCCTGAGGGGCCCCACCCACAAAATCGGACCCTGAGGGGCCACACCCACAAAATCGGACCCTGAGAGGCCACACCCACAAAATTGGACCCTGAGGAATCCCGGCCACTAATTCAAATCTTGAGAAGCCCAGGCCACCGAATCGGATCCTGAGGGGCCCCACCCACCAAATCAGACCCTGAGGCCAAAGTGGCCCCTGAGAGGCACCCACATTTAAAACGGATCCTGAGTTGAAAGTCTTGCAGGGGCAGCAGCCAAGTCTCTCTTAAAGGGGCAGCCCAGGCACTATTTCAAACCACTATCTGTACTTCCTTCAGGAAATACACATCTAGTTATTGTATTGTTAACGTTATTAATTATGACTTGTGTTAGAAACTGTTCAACTGTAAAGCGCTGCGGAATATGTTGGCGCTATATAAATAAAGATTATTATTATTATTATTATTATTATTGTCCTCGATCGGCCTGGGCCATTTTTCGATCGCTGACCAGCGCGCATCACTGCGTGTGACAGCGAGAAACCAGCGGCGCTGGTCCTGATCGCTGGATGTCCCAGCGATCCCATCATGTCGGATCGTTGGTGCGATCGCTGGGACATCGTTATGTGTAACGGGGCCTTTAATTAGGAAGCTGAAGATCCAATGTCATCAGATTGTGTGGATAGAAGATGGCTCTGCTTGTGCTCTGTCCTCCATACTGTCAAGGATTGTGGTGATCTAAGTGGAAAGTGGCCATAGCAGTTGGCTTTATTACTTACTAAAAACCACTGACCTACACATCTGGACTTAGAACAGACCCGCCATCAGAAAAATCATGGCCTCAAAGAGGTCTCATTCTCAGGACCACTGGAATCCTTAATATGTCCATTATCTTTGCTGGACAGGTAAGAGTTCTCGAGCAGAGTGACCTGTATGCACCTGCTCAATCCTGTGCCATTAATTTATAGGGTCCATGAATGCTAAGTAGTGCCTATGAATTTACAGTTGAGAAAAATGAAAGGCACATTGTTTGGAACGGTGTTTGCTCATTGTTGTCCATTAAGTTACAGAGAACAATTGACTAGGAGGCACGAGGCAGATAGTCCTCTAGTGATTATCTCTTGTTCAAAAAACACTGACACACCCAAACTCAACCGAGTAAGTGATACATAGCTGGAATCAGGGTCTCTGTCCCTACATCATGGTATCAGATTACAAAGCAAAGAACTGATGACAGATTCCCCTTAAAAGGGGTTTTCAAGGCTTAAACATTGATGGTCTAATCTTAAGATAAGCCATTAATGTTTGGTGGGAGAAGGAAGGGGACACGGCTGGTGCTACCTCAGGTGGTAACACCAAAAATCAACTATTGATAGCCTTTAATAAAGCCATTAATATTTAAGAGGGTTGGGGCATAAACCACATCACAAATCCATAGGTGGGTCATGGGATTCTTCTTCTGAGCCATGAGAGTTCTAACTGTGCGATCCCCAGCAATCATACCTTTATTACTGTATAATAGGTGGTAAATGTGGGCCAACCCTTTTAAGCCCCAGAGTAATTTCTAAACAAAGTGACACTTGTGTGATGTAAGACCCCACTAAAAGAAAGGGAACCCCACAGATATGTGGCAAATAGACACAACACAGTGTAATATGTCAGTTGATTATTGCTGCTTTATGACCGATGGCTAGGGGGTACAGTATTGAGAAGCACCGCTGTAATATAGATATAATTACAGACTGCATACCATCCCTTTGTAAATAAGCGGTTGATATTGTGTTATCACAGTAGGCAGTACTAATTTCCAGGAAAAAGTATGTGTGATTAAAGAGGGACCAGAGAAACCCCAGAAGTGTCTTCACATTACAGTAGTGTGGATTATCTAGGCTCTAAACTAATAACTTGATGGAAAAAGTCTTTCTTTATAAATGGGAAATCAAATAATACATTGTGATTTTTACTATCAAAGGTGAAGGCGAGCTTTTCAGTGACAAATGATGTTACAGGAGATCTCTCATGTGACCATCCCATTGGGTGACTATATAGAATGTTCTAGTAACGCTCGTGGGTGAAATGGCTCTAGTCGCCCTTTTACCCATGGGTGAAATGGCTCTAGTCGCCCCTTTACCCATGGGTGAAATGGCTCTAGTCGCCCCTTTACCCATGGGTGAAATGGCTCTAGTCGCCCCTTTACCCATGGGTGAAATGGCTCTAGTCGCCCCTTTACCCATGGGTGAAATGGCTCTAGTCGCCCCTTTACCCATGGGTGAAATGGCTCTAGTCGCCCCTTTACCCATGGGTGAAATGGCTCTAGTCGCCCCTTTACCCATGGGTGAAATGGCTCTAGTCGCCCCTTTACCCATGGGTGAAATGGCTCTAGTCGCCCCTTTACCCATGGGTGAAATGGCTCTAGTCGCCCCTTTACCCATGGGTGAAATGGCTCTAGTCGCCCCTTTACCCATGGGTGAAATGGCTCTAGTCGCCCCTTTTCCCATGGGAGAAATGGCTCTAGTCGCCCCTTTACCCATGGGTGAAATGGCTCTAGTCGCCCCTTTACCCATGGGTGAAATGGCTCTAGTCACCCTCTTACCCATGAGTAAAATGGCTCTAATCACTCCATTTACCCATGGGTAAAATAGCTCTAGTTGCCCATTTACCCATGAATGAAATGGCTCTAGTTGCCCCTTTACCTGTGGGGGAAATTACTCTAGCTGCCTTTTCACCCAGAGGGGGAATAGGCTCTAGTCACTTGTTACACTTGAGTGAAATTACTCTTGTGAACAACCATTTTTCTGTTTTTTGTAAATGGTCGGTCAGAGCGATGTCTCCTGACAGTCTACAGAGTACAGTGCAGCCTTTCTATTGGTGTCTTTCCACCCACAAGTAATTAGGGTGTTAAGATTACAAAAACACTTTATTTAAAAATATTGGATCTATAACTTAATGTAAAGCCTCTGTTCCTTATTAGTGATGTTGAGTACAGTAGAAGAAAAGTATAACAGAGCAAAATTCACACAATGGTGAATATTCACCAACAAGATTTCAACAGAATTCTGATTGCAGGTGGTGTACATGCTGTGTGCCAAATGTATTAGTGCGTGCTCCACTGTGATAGATTTGGCACAGGTTCTGCCTTTTCTGGTCTCAGCTTACTAACTTTAAGACAGCGTAATAAATCTGCCTCAATGTGTTCTAATCACAAGCTTTCTGTGCCTCTTGGAAAATCAGCCCTGCCCCTCATTCTATTCTTCTATTCTGTTCTTGGGGGTTTATTTTGTGCTTTCACTAATAACTTACAGCCAAAAAAGACCAAGCAGAGCTACAGTGTAGAGCAGACAGGAGAAAGCGGAAAGATGCAAAAGCCACGGCGGCTATCCAAAATGCAGAAAGAAATGGATTATGTCAAGTCCTTGACCCTGACCACAATTCTAATAGAGCAAATCTAATACGTGGCCAACGCTAAAGAAAGTAACTATAGTGTAAGGAAAAAAGTATCTGGGAAGCTGAGAGATAGGGTGTTACATGGAGGTGTGGTGAGTCTATGGAAAGCAATAGCAGCTCTGAAGTGAGAGATTCCCATCAAACAGCTTGCTATGTCCCAGTTTTCTAGACTTCTGTTAGAGCAACTGGAGGGAAAGGATATCAGGATTTCCTGCTGTTTCTGATTTTAGCATTTTTGGGTCTCATTGGTTCCTTTTGAGGTCTTGTAACATTTGAGTCATTGACTCATTATCGACTTGTGAACCTTTCGCCTCATGACGACTAATATTCTAGAGTTTGTATTGATGGTGACATTTGGATTTAATAGTTTACTGTTCAATAGAAATGATCGAGTTTTAAAAAGCAACAAACAGTTTCAGTGTCAGAGCAGAATGCTTTTAATTTAGTTGTGTAGTTGTCCCGTGTTCCATAGCCCGAGTGTCGGCGTGCCCTTCTCCCGTAGCCCGAGTGTCGGCGTGCCCTTCTCCCGTAGCCCGAGTGTCGGCGTGCCCTTCTCCCGTAGCTCGAGTGTCGGCGTGCCTTGGCTTTACTTTGCTCCATTCATCATCTATGGAACCACAATCATTGTGTGTGTTCCTCTGTGCCATTCAAGATTGGAACGGCAGAGCCCAGATTCCAGGGTACCAGCTATCATTAGGTTCAGCGTTAAAATTTAGTCCCGAGGTCCGATCCGCATGTTGTGAATTTCTGGTTCAGGTTTCACTGCTTAGACATAATTGTGGGACCACAACAACACTCCCGAGGTTCAGCTAAGTTCATGTCCCTTGTCGGTATAGAATTTTGACTGGCAATGAAGTCTCTGACCTTATGAAGTTGAAGCTGTTCTCATATATCCTTGCAATTCATTACAAAACATTGTACATAATTGTCTTTAAAGCGTTCATTTACAGATGGGTTCATCCCAAGGTTATAATATTTCGCTCTTGTTTCTGCCACGTGAGTACTTGGCAGATGTCAGAGCTGATGTCTGGTACCCTGTCAGGTTGATGGTTTGTCACAGAGGACGATGTGTAGACTATTAGAGATGATTGATCAGCTGGAATCACTCATCTGTGCCAGAAGAAGGGTCCCCAGCGCCGCTGCGTATGTGAACACGCCGTAGATGAATAAACATGAAACAACTGAGCAATCGATAAATAAATTGCAGGGACCGGATTATTTTCAGCACAACACGGATAAATGGTGCCACACATTGACTGGTAGCAGCTTACAGTTGTGCACAAAAGTTTACATACCCCGGCAGAATTTTTGCTTTTTTGGCTTTTTTTCAGAGAATATGAATGATAACACCAAAACTTTTTCTCCACTCATGGTTAGTGGTTGGGTGAAGCCATTTATTGTCAAACTACTGTTTTCTCTTTTTAAATCATGACAACCCAAAACATCCAAATGACCCTGATCAAAAGTTTTTATACAGTGGGGAAAAAAAGTATTTAGTCAGCTACCAATTGTGCAAGTTTTCCCACTTAAAAGGGAATCTGTCATTAATTTTTTTGCCAATCAGCTGCAGCCACCGGCATCAGGGGCTTTACTACCTCATTCTGTAATGCTGTAGATAAGCTCCTGATGTTACCTGAAAGAGAAGAAAAAAAGACTTAGAATATACTCACCCAGGGGCGTTCGAGGTCCGGTTCAGGTCTGGAGGGAGTCGCGGTCCGGTCCGGCGCCTCCCATCTTGCAGCGATGACGTCCTCTTCATTCCTGGCCGTCGTGGCGCAGGCGTACTGCTCAGGGCAGAGCAATGCACCTGCGCCGAAGCCGTGACGGCCAGGAATGAAGAGGATGTCATCGCTGCAAAATGGGAGGCACCAGGCCGCGACTCCCTCCGGACCCGAACCGTACCCAGAACGCCACATGGGTGAGTATAATCTAACTCTTTTTTCTTTTCTTTCAGGTAACATCGGGGGCTTATCTACAGCATTACAGAATGCTGTAGATAAGCCCCTGATGCCGGTGTGTTGTGAACACTCTTAACCTGACTTCTGAGTTTGGGCTCCCTCTGGTGGAGGCTGTGGGTAGTGGAGCTGGTCGGGTTGACAGAAGTCCATCACCTGAAGACGATGAGTGGAAGTCAGATGTTACAGACTGGGAAGATTTAAGTGAGCAAGCTTCCCTCAGTTGCTGCTGGTGATTTGTTTTTCTTCCTGTGTATCTTGAAGTCCGCTTGTCCCCTTCTTGGTCCTGCATCGTTCAGATAAGTTATTTGTTTGCTGGAATATTTTTGCATTTCATCCAGTTTTGTCTTTCTCTGCTTTCTGCTTTGCTGTGTGGGTTCGGCATCGGTCCCTGCTTGGACCGGTGCTGGACCCCGCTCCCTATGCCACAGCTTATGTCAGTCTGTTCAGTATAGCTAATTCCCTGCAATAGCAGTGTCTTTGGTTTGCTTCCAGTTCACACCAGAATGCTGATCTAGTGGGGGAGAGGTCGTGTGGCCTCAATATTTTTGCATATCAGACGTGTTGGATTTTTTAGGGTTTTTGCGTGATTGCAGAGTATCTTTTCTGTCCTGTGCTATCTAGACAGTTTGGGCCCCATCATTTGCTTACTCTATTTTGTGCCTGTGTTTGTGCCTCATCTTGTCTCACTGGCAATATATGTTTGGGGGCTATCTATTCCTTTGGGGTTCTGCTCCGGGGCAGTATAGCTTTCCCCTTTCTTGCTTTAGGCTTAGTTAACTCTTTGGCTGTGCCGAGGCGTCTAGGGCATCGTAGGTACGTCCCACGGCTAATTCTAGTTGTGTTGTTAGGTTTAGGGGTCTGCAATCCGCTAAGTTGCCAACCTTTCTGGTTGCCTAGCTTATTTCCCGGTTATCCTCCTTGGTGACCTAATCATAACACCGGTGACCGCAGCTGATAGGCAAAAAAATTGATGACAGATTCCTGTTATGATTGAGTCACCGAGGAGGAAAAAACAAAACACAAGCTCAGCCCAGAAAAACAGAGAGGTTGGAAACTAGCGGATTGCAGACCCCTAATCCTATCACACAACTAGCAGTAGCCGTGGCGTGTTCCTACGGTGATCCTAGGCACCTCGTCACAGCCGGAGATCTACATAAGCCTAAAGAGAGAAAAGGGAAAAACTGACTGCCCCAGAGCAGACCCCAACGTATAATGACGGTGAAGCAAGATGAAAACACTAACACAGATAGAAAGATAGGTTGAGCAAACGATGGGGCCCAAGCTAACTAAAAAGGACAGGATAGAAAAGCTGCTGTCTGCAATCCGAGAAAACCCTGCTAAAATTATTACCAACACAACTGATAAGCAAAAAGGTCCCTGAAGTCACTAGACTTCAAACCCTATATCAGCACTCAGAATATTCTGGAAGCAGAGCAAAAGAGAACACTGATCAAAGATAAAGAATCCAGCACACCCCCGGCCGGGGATGGCTGAACTCCAATAAACAAGATAAACAAAACCAAAACTAATAAGTTCAATAGCAGAGCAAAAACTTATCTTTGGGAAGCAGGAATCAGACTGGTCTCCAAGAATCCAGCAGAGAAATCACCAGTGACTCAGAAGGGCGTCGGCTGCCTTATATGCAGTCAGAAGTTCCCATTACCCAGTCACCATCCACCTGATCAGGTGTTTGGTAATCAGCCTCACTACCTTCCTTCACCAGAAGAGGGAGATCCTCAGACACAAAACATGAATGAACAGATGAGCTCACAACAGATTCCCTTTAAAATGATTAGAGAGACCTGCATTTGACATCATAGGTAGACCACAGCTATGAGAATCAAAATGAGAAAACAAATTCAGAAAAATCACCTTGTCTGATTTGGCAAGATTTATTATGCAAATTATGGTGGAAAATAAGTATTTCATCATTAAAAAAAGTTCATCTCATTATTGTATTATATATCCTTTGTTGGCAGTGACAGAGATCAAAAGTTTTCTATAAGTCTTCACAATTTTGGCACACACTGTTGGCCCATTCCTCCATGCAGATCTCCTCTAGAGCAGTGATGTCACTGGGCAACACGGACTTTCAAATCCCTCCAAAGGTTTTTTTTATCTTTTATGGGGTTGAGATCTGGAGACTGGCTAGGCCACTCCAGGACCTTCATATGCTTCTTACAAAGCCACTCCTTTGTTGCCCCGGCAGTGTGGTTGGGCTCATCATTCTAAAAGACCCATTCAGGTTTCATTTTTAATGTCCTTGCTGATGGAAGGAGGTTTACACTCAAAAACCCACGATACATGGCCCCCTTCATTCTTTCATGTGCACGGATCAGTCGTCCTGGTCCCTTGCAGAGAAACAGCCCCAAAGCCTGACGTTGCCACCCTCATGCATCACAGTAGGCAATGGTATTCTTTGGATGCAACTCAGCATTCTGTCTCCTCCAAACACGACGAGTTTTGTTTCTACCAAACAGATCTACTTTGGTTTCATCAGACCATATCACATTCTCCCAATACTCTTCTGGATAATCCAAATGCTCTCTATCAAACTTCAGAGGGGCCCGGACATGTACTGGCTTAAGCAGAGGGACACGTCTGGCACTGCAGGATCTGAGTCCCTGGAGGCATAGAGTGTTGCTGGAAGCCTTTGTTGCGGTGGTCCCAGCTCTATACAGGTCATTCACTAGGTCCCCCTGTGTTGTTCTGGGATTTTTGCTCACTGTTCTTGTGTTCATTTTGACCCCACGTGGTGACATCTTCCGTGAAGCCCCAGATCGAGGGAGGTTATCAGTGGTCTTGTATGTCTTCCATTTTCTTATTATTCCCACAGTTGATTTCATCACACCAAGCTGCTTGCCTATTGCAGATTCAGTCTTCCCCAGTTCAAACAGGTGCCATTATTACAGGTAATGAGTGGAGGACAGAGGAGCTTCTTAATGAAGACGTTACAGGTCTGTGAGAGCCATAAATCTTATATGTTTTTAAGTGACCAAATACTTATTTTCCTCCATAATTTGCTGAATAAATCTTGCCAAATCAGACAAGGAAATTTTTCTGGATTTGTTTTCTCATTTTGACTTTTATAGTTGTGCTCTACCCATGATGTCAATTACAGGCTTCTCTCAGCTTTTTAAGTGGGAGAACTTGCACAGTTGGTGGCTGACTAAATACTTTTCCCCCCACTGTACCCTGGTGATTTTTGGCCTGATAACATGCCCAAATGGGTTTGACTGGCTACTAAAGGTAACATCCTCACCTGTGACCTGTTTGCTTGTAATCAGTGTGTGTGCATAAAAGCTGAGTGAGTTTCTGAGATCCAAACAGACTCTTGCATATTTCAACCAGCCACTGACATCTCTGGATTTTGAGTCATGGGGAAAGCGAAAGAACTGTCAACAGATCTATGGGAAAAGGTAGTTGAACTGTATAAAACAGGAAAGGAATACAAAAAGATATCCAAGGAATTGATAATGCCAGTCAGCAGAGTTCAAACTGTGATTAACAAATGGAAAATCAGGGGCTCTGTAAAAACAAAATCACGGCCAGGTAGACAAACAAAAATGTCATCCATAATGGCCAGGACAATTGTTCGGGATGCAAAGAAAAACCCACAAATAACATCAGCTGAAATACTGGACTGTCTGAAAACTAGCGGTGTGGCTATTTCAAGATGCACAATAAGGAGGCACTTGAAGAAAAATGGGCTGCATGGTTGAGTCGCCAGACAAAGTATCTCGCCTACAATACGCCAAACAGTGCAGACAAGCCTCAGACCTACTGGAACAAGGTAATTTGGAGTGATGAGACCAAAATTGAACAAGGCCTATGATGAAAGGAACACCATTCCTACTGTAAAGCATGGAGGTGGATCGCTGATGTTTTGGGGATGCTCCGGTTTGCTTAGCATGTGGTATGGATGACCTGCCATGTTGAGGATTTCATGGATGATCCTTTGATATAAGTGTTTTGTTGCTCATTCCAGCTGACATAACACCTGTTCTCTACATCAATATTAGTTTAGATGATTTTCCAACATGTCTGATGCTTCCTGGCAAACATCAGTTTTGAAGAGTCTTCATCTTTCCATGAATAGCATAAGACAAAACCATTGGATCTATTGCCAACACATTCATGGTTATATTGGTCTAATCCATATCTGTGTGTTCTTGCCCAGTGCAGGCAGAAAGCACAGTCGTGTGGCAGCATATCAGAAATGCACACAGTGATGTTTAAGCATAGAAATAGCAGAGGATGGCGCATAAAGATAACATTAACCATGATAAAGAAGTATAGTGATAATTTACACAGTGATGTTACAGCATAGAGATCGTACACAAGGGATATCAGACAGATAATGCACACACAGTGAATTTACAGTATAGAGGTAACATAAAAAGGAAGCAGGCATAAAAATAATGCACACAGTGATGTCACAGCACAGAGATACATAAAGGAGGTTGGGAATAAAGATTATTGTATTTCACTATAGGCATGCAGTCTAACCAGGCAGCTGAACAACCAACAACTGAGCAAAACGCTCGCTCGTGGGGTGAAATGATCATATGGTTTGCCCAAAATATAATCGTTCTCAGCAACACATTGTCCTGTGTAAATAGGACCCGCATAAATACATAGGGTGGGGATGAGCGGGCTGTGCCTACCAGGATAGGGGATATTAGTACAGAATTGACCACATTTTTGTTTCAAGTCTTTTTGTCTAATTTCCTCCTCTAAAACCTAGATGCATCTTATGGTCCGAAAAATATCGTAATTGCCAAAGAATATCAGACATAAAGATAATGCACACTGTGATGTCACAGTATATAGTGAAAACACACACAGGATGTCAGGCATAATGATAAAGTACACACAGTGTTATCCAGGCATGGCATAATACACAAGGATGACAGCCATAAAGATACTGCTGACAGTGATGTCATAGAATAGAGTTAATATAGTGTGTCCCATCATAAAGATAATACACAAAGGAAGCAGGCAAAGATAATGCACACAGTGATGTCACGGCATATGGACAATTTACAAAGGAGGTTGGGCAAAGAGATAATACACACAGTGTTATCTCAGCATAATGCACAAGGTTGGCAGCCATAAAGTTACTGGCTACAGAGATGACACAGAATAGAGATAATGCACACAGTGATGTCACGGCATAAGGACAATTTACAAAGGAGGTTGGGCAAAGAGATAATACACAGTGTTATCTCAGCATAATGCACAAGGTTGGCAGCCGTAAAGTTACTGGCTACAGAGATGACACAGAATAGAGATAATGCACACAGTGATGTCACGGCATAAGGACAATTTACAAAGGAGGTTGGGCAAAGAGATAATACACACAGTGTTATCTCAGCATAATGCACAAGGTTAGCAGCCGTAAAGTAGGTACTGTCACACTTAGCGATGTACCAGCGATCCCGACCAGCGATATGACGCGGTCAGGATCGCTGGTACATCGCTAAGTGGTCGCTAGTGAGCTGCCACATAGGCAGATCTCACTAGCGACATCGCTGGGGACGGGGATCGCTACTTACCTGTCACACCAGGCGATCCTGCGTCCTCCCGCCCGGCTCCACGCGTCGCTCGTCCTCACAGCGGGAAGCGCCACAGGAAGCTGACGACGAGAAACAGTCCTGAACGTTCTCGCGCGATCAGCGATAACCAGCGGGGGAGCCGGTCGCTGGTAAGTATCAGACACAGAGATATCGCTAGCAATATCGCTATAACGTCACTAGTTATAGCGATATTGCTAGCGATATCTCTTAGTGTGACATGCCCTTTACTGGCTACAGAGATGACACAGAATAGAGATAATGCACACAGTGATGTCACGGCATAAAGACAATTTACAAAGGAGGTTGGGCAAAGAGATAATACACACAGTGTTATCTCAGCATAATGCACAAGGTTGGCAGCCATAAAGTTACTGGCTACAGCGATGACACAGACTAGAGATAATGCACACAGTGATGCATAGGCATTCTACACAAAGGATGGAAGGTATAAAGATAATATACACAGTGTTATCTCAGAAACCGCATAATACACAAGGATGGCAGCTATAAATATAGTGGTACAGAGATGACCTAGAATAGAGTGAATGAACGCACTGATGTCACACAATACCATTAATCCACAATGCAATGTTGCTCTGCATAAAAAACATACTTATTGGTGACACATAAAAAATAAATGCACACAGTGATGTCACAATATAGCAATAAGGTAACATTCATATTGTAGTACACAAAAAGTTGCCATGCACTCATTCTCAGCACGGACAAACACTACAATAAAGGAATGCTAAAGAGATTGTGGACAGTCTCCATCCATAGGATTAGGGATACTGAATGTTAGCGGGACCCCCAGCGAATCTGACTCTAGATATTGAGAATAGGGATCTGCAGAGCCATCTGTTATGGACTGATCTTGGTTGTAGTAGTGGTATTGCAACCACTAGGGGCAGCACTGGCAGGTAGCTTAGGAATAGCCAGGGGTCGGTACATGGTAGCAGCAGTATAATCTTGGAATGAAGCAGCAGGTGAAAGGAAAGCCTGACTAAAGCCTGGGGCTCAATAATCTAACAAGGAAGGAAGTGCCATGCTGGGTTTAAGTAGAGTGTTCAATCACGGTGGAGACGATCAGAAACAACACAGGTACAATTATCTGAGTAAGGCCGGGGTCACACTTGCGAGAAACTCGCACAAGTCTCGCGTCTCAATACAGGGCACTGCCGCCGACACTCAGGACCGGAGCACTCAGCTGCATAGATATACATGCAGCCGCACACTACGGTCCCAAGTGCCGGCGGCAGTGCCCTGTATTGAGACACGAGACTCGTGCGAGTTTCTCGCAAGTGTGACCCCGGCCTTTTCAAGGAACTGTCCAGCAAGCTGAATAGCTCAGAGGCACAGCTGACGGGGGCGCCATCGGGCTGCCTGATGCGGCGGTCCAAGAAGGAGGCTCCCCGTTGGTGACATTCTGCCGCCTCCACACTGAGATTCTCCCGCGCGTCGGTTGGTGACTCACTTGTTGATGTAAGCCCTGACCGGCGGCGGCACTTCCGCATCAATGAAGCGCCAGCAGCGTGATCAGGTCACATGATCACGCTGCTGACATCACACGCCGGCTCTTCCGAGGCGAAGACACAGGCAGTGTTGCAGTTGGTAGTAAGTGATCCAGACGGGGTAATGGAGCTGAAGACACCGAAAATTAATGGTAGAAATGTAAGGACATGCTCTGGGGGCTAGGAAGGGATGGTCGGGCACGCTATATGGAGTGACTCAGTGCAAGGGAATGTGTGAGATTGGGGGATGGCTGCAGACACATGGATAGGGAGGGAGAATGGGAAGTAAATTGAGGACAGTGTGAGAAGCAAGGCTAGGGGGCTGGATGGGTGCAGACAGATGCATGTTGTGGAGAAATATGAGGAACATATGGGGAGAGGGGGCAGAAATCTGAGGACATTATAGGGGGCATTTGGAGTGGGGAGGGGGGAACATAATGTGTGGGGGGATTTAGAGTGGGGATGTGGGGTTATTTAATGTGTGGGGGGATTTGGAGTGGGGATGGGGGGATTAAATGTGTGGGGGGATTTGGAGTGGGGATGGGGGATTAATGTGTGGGGAGATTTGAGGACACAATGAAGAGTATATATGAGGGCATGTATGAGGAAACAGTATGAGGGATGGGTACAGACACAGTATGGTGAGTGGGGGGATAGGTGCAGATAGTATGGGGAGCGAACGGGTAAATGTATGTGGACACAGTATGAGTAGCGATGGGAAAAATGTATGTGAACACAGTATGGAGAGTAAGGGTGATGGGATGTGTGCAGACACAGTATGGGGAGTCAGGGGTATGTGTGAGCAAACAGTATAGAGATTGAGGGGGTAAATATATGAGGAGACAGTATGGTGAACAGGGGGGATGCTAGAGGAGACAGTATGAGGAGGGAGGGGAATAGTGTGAAGCCACAGTATATTGCAGATATTTTTATTCAGGAGCATTTTAATGACACTTCTATCTTTAAGGGGATCGTGTGGAGATTTGCTGCAGAAGGCCAGAGAGGATGGAAGTCTGCAGAGACGGCTGTGGATTAGAAAACTCATCATGGGGTCTGAACAAGAAGAAGAAAAGAAGAATGACTCCAGAGACGACGTCATCTATAAGGTACCTGGTTGTAAATATTATTTGTGATACTAATTCTCATGTTTTTATTTGTTAGGAGCATTAAAGGGGTTGTCCAGGTTTGTGTTGAGTCTGGAGTCCTTCTATGTGACTCCAGTCTTCTGAATTCTCACAGTGCTCACTGAACGCTGTTAGGATTCTCTCATGTGGCCAGAAGTATATAAATGACATACTTGTGCTGATATGACTGTCCACTCTTGGCAACGGTAAGGGAGAATCCTAAACGTGTGCAGTGCATTCATTGTGAGAATTCAGAAGCTGCAATGTCAGGATTCAGCTCTGCAGGTTCCAGCAGTCATCACACAGACACTTCACCCATATGTGATTTTCATACTTATGGTCCTGTGACAACGAGCTTCTCTTCCTGCTTCTCTCAGTTTTTCACTGTGCATTAGGGAGAGCAGCTTGTCGGTACATGATGAAGTGTGCAAATTGCATGTGTGCTTTGGGGGGGGCAAACCGAATTCTTGCCCCGGGTGCCAGAAAGCCTAGATACACCTCTGACTCTATTCATAGTGCGCTGAACTGTCAGAGGAAGTCTAACACAGGGCTTTGCTATTTTCTGTAGTCCCTTAAACAATGAGGTCAGTCATGCGCACCACCGCTCCATTCATTGTTTATGGGACTGCTGAAGAAAGTGGAGTACAGCCCCTCACTTTTTCTGGAACCAGTCCCATAGACACATGAGCATGCACACCTCTGCTATATTCAATATGGGCTCTACAGAGCCTGGTTCTCGGGATCAATGGGGAAGGTCAGACCCCAGTGATCAGTAAGTTATCGAATGTCTTATAGATAGAGTACTATTCATGATTTTGGGAATAACCCTTAAATTTCATAAAGGTTCTTGGAGCAGTTGAGATAAATGTGAAGAATCATCTGAATCTTCCAAGATGTGCTGCTTATTCTCCTCTCAAAGAGCACTTCTATGTTCAGCTGATGACACCTGAGATCAGTCAGAGCTGATGACACCTGAGATCAGTCAGAGCTGATGACACCTGAGATCAGTCAGAGCGGAGTCACTGGGTCCCCAGTTATTAATGTCACACACATCCTCCGATCTCCTACCTCCAGAATCCTTCATTCCTAGGAAGACTTGTTGGCCAACCCCAGAGAGCAGCTGGTACTTTGTAACGACAAGAACAGTGTTTTATGTGCTGGGGATGTTTATCCCATGAAGACGGCAATATACAAGGGAGAACGAGCAACTGTAGAGCTCAAATTTCTGTGTTATGTGCAAACAGAATGTTTTCAGCCGCTTCACAGGCCGATAGTAGCTGCTGTTTCATCTGCTGTTTAGATGAAAATGACTTTCATGTTGTTTTGGGATTTACTAAATTGCAAAGTAAATCTGGAATATAGCAAGAACTGATCACAAGAAAGTTATAACTACTTCTTTAAAATTATTGCATAATTCACACTCTTCCTAGGAAAATTCATCATTGAGTTTACTGGCACAAGTTTATTGGGGGGAGCACTCTACATGCACAAGTTTATTGGGGAGCAGTCTGTTGGCACAAGTTTAATGGGGGGGAGCAATTTGCTAGCACAATTTTAATTTTATTGAGGGGAGCTGTTTGGTTGCACAAGTTTATGGGGGGAGCAGTCTGCTGACACAAGTTTATTGGGAGAGCAGTTTGCTGGCACACATTTATTGGGGGAGCACTCTGCTGGCACAAGTTTATTCGGGGAGCACTTTGCTAGCACAATTTTATTGAGGGGAGCTGTTTTCTTGCACAAGTTTATTGGGGGGAGCAATCTGCTGGCACAAGTTTATTGGAGGAGCAGTCTGCTGGCACATGTTTATTGGGGGGACCAGTTTGCTGGCACACGTTTATTGGGGGGAGCACTCTGCTGGCACACGTTTATTGGGGGGAGCACTCTGCTGGCACACGTTTATTGGGGGGGACCAGTTTGCTGGCACAAGTTTATTGGAGGAGCACTCTGCTGGCACAAGTTTATTGGGGGGACCAGTTTGCTGGCACTCGTTTATTGGGGGGACCAGTTTGCTGGCACACGTTTATTGGAGGAGCAGTCTGCTGGCACATGTTTATTGGGGGGAGCACTCTGCTGGCACAAGTTTATTGGGGGGAGCACTCTGCTGGCACAAGTTTATTGGGGGGGACCAGTTTGCTGGCACACGTTTATTGGTGGGAGCACTCTGCTGGCACACGTTTATTGGTGGGAGCACTCTGCTGGCACACGTTTATTGGTGGGAGCACTCTGCTGGCACACGTTTATTGGTGGGAGCACTCTGCTGGCACACGTTTATTGGTGGGAGCACTCTGCTGGCACAAGTTTAATGGGGGAGCAATTTACTTGCACAAGTTTGTTGGGGGGGGAGTAGTCTGCTGGCACATGTTTATTGGGGAGAGTAGTTTGGCATGAGTTTTTTTGGGGGGGAGCAGTCTGTTGGCACAAGTTAACTGGAGGAGCAGTTTGCTGGCAATGGTCTCTCTGATGACATGCCAAGGGTCTGCAGTTCAGTGGGTAGAGCCTATATTTACAGACAGATGCATCTAATGTCAAGTCTTCAAAATGATTCTTAAAAACATTTATGGATATAATTTAAGGATGAAGAGCAGGAAAACAATTATAACACATCATTCCGTAACATGAGGGCCTTTCTGTGACAGCTTGTTAAAAGGGTAATGTCCTTAGAAAAATATTCAATTGTCAGCTAAGGAAGAATTCAGACCTCCAAATTTCATGGTCACAGATATCTGAATTCAATCTAACAGACTGGGATGACATTGCCTTTAGAAGACAGCAGCCATGTTTTTCTAACTCCAGACAGCCCCTTTAATTCCTTAGTAGTCAGGGCTCTGCTGAGTGACTGTAGCTAATAAAAATGGGAATAACTGCTTTCTAGTCCTGGTGGGTTTCTGTAGTTGTGCCCTCTGTCACAAACACACAAATGGGCTTCTTGTGACATGATCCCTTTAAGACTCGCAATGATAAACTCCTCTGAGTTTCTCAGAAGTGATACAGTATATACAGACATATGGAGCGTTCAGTCGGAGTCAGATAACATCTTATCCGAGCACATTTGCTCATCACTATTAAGGACATTTCCCAATGCAGAGAGACAACACATTTATTAATTTAAATAGGCACCATGTAATACCTCCCTTCTCCTGTGGAGGTGCAGGGAAATTAAAGACTGTGTATAGAGATTACAGCTGATCTTTGGAGGATCTATAATCAGGACAATCACCCTGTGATCATCTTAACATCAGGTACACTTCCAGCAAAGGGATTGCCCATAGTGGATCACTCCTATATCAAGTATTGACGTGGAGTTGACATGTACCAGTTCTGTGGTGTCTGGTCTGATGTTATAGTCATGGACTGGGAAGAAAATCTAATGACATTCTCCGTACATGACTGCGGTATATGATATGGCAAAAAATATGCCATATGGAAAATTCACAAGGGTTCACAAACTTTAATATTATTAAAGACCCATTATATTTGGGGCCCATTTTGAGATTTTGCATTGGGCTCCTGAGCTACGTCACTGATCAGGACCCTTTTATAGGTGATGGAGTCCATATGGTGAGAGCTTTGTTTCCTGCAGAAGTTTCATTTCCTTTCTTTCTATAACAGAACTCATCGCTGGTGTGAATGATTTTCCTTTTGTGAAATATATGGGAAAATTGCAGCAGTGATATGGATCACAGCCTTTATGGCTATTTCAGTGAATGAGACATTTATAGTCCGCAGTCCAGGATGTGATATTTCATTACTCCTGTAGGATGCAATTTTTTTCCGATCAGCCTAACTCAGGCCATTACCGGTCACTCAATGATTATATGTCCCTGTAGCCATCACAGCCAATAAATAAGGACATGGTGTATGTATGATGACAGATAACTTGGCTCACAAGTCACTTCTGGGATACTGCAGAGGAGGAATCCCTGACACCCATGGGATACAGGGAATTTTCTCTCTCTGCCCAGAAAAACAAGAACATCAAACAGGGCCGTTGTTCAGGGGGCATACTAATATGGTACAAGGAGGAAATCAAAGAGCACATCAAGGCAGTAAAAAGAGGAGAAAGCCATATCTGGATGAGGATAAGCAGCGCCATCCTCACCTCTCAGCAGGACATCTACCTCTGCGCAGCCTACATCCCTCCATCAGAATCTCCATACTATAAGCCGGACATCTATGAGGTCAAACAGAGAGGCAGCCCAATTCCAGTCCATGGGCAGAGTGCTCCTCTGCGGAGACCTCAATGCCAGGACGGGTACAGAGAAGGACTACATGTCACCTGACGGAAACACATATGTAATGGGAGATGGATCCTTCTACAATGACTCAGTACAGACCGCAAGAAACAGCTATGACAGAGTGGTGAATAAAAGCGGCAGAACCTTGCTGAACCTGTGCCAGAGCTTGGGGCTGTATATAGTGAATGGACGCATCAGGGGGGACTCACTAGGGAGATTTACACTAAACTCCCACT
This sequence comes from Dendrobates tinctorius, assembly GCF_039654945.1. Classification (NCBI taxonomy): domain Eukaryota; kingdom Metazoa; phylum Chordata; class Amphibia; order Anura; family Dendrobatidae; genus Dendrobates; species Dendrobates tinctorius. Next base: position 1,131,675 of record NW_027361879.1, on the reverse strand, counting down.
TGAGCAGCAGTGTGGTGGATTACGCAATAATGGACATAGACCCAGCAAACATAAATGCCTTCATAGTCACCCCTGAAACCCACCTGTCAGACCACAACCAGACACTGCTGTACATGAGATCCACGGACAAACAACCCATAGAAAAGCCACACCTGACCAGTCTACACAACCTGCCACCATCCTACAAGTGGCCCAAACAGTTATCCACTGAATACACCAACATGACTAACAGAACCGAGATCCAAGAGATACTTGTGTTGAAATTTACAAGTAGTTACGCATCAAACCAGCAAGGGGTCAACGGGGCAGTGAATGATTTTAACAACATCCTATACACCATGGCAGAGCTAGCAGGCATCAGAAGAACCAACCCCAAGAAACCAACAAATAAACAAGGCCAAAAATGGTTTGACAAAGAATGTAAGTCACTACGCAACTCCCTAAGGGTAGCCTCAAACCAAAAGCACAGAGATCCAAACAACAGGGACCTAAGAGCGGCCCATGACATCCTACAGAGGCAATACAAACGCACTCTCAGGGAGAAAAAACAGAGGCATATCTGCCAAGAACTACAGAAGCTTGAGGACTCCCTCCAGGACAACTCATTCTGGGAGACCTGGAATCATATCGGCACAAAGCCCAAGCAGAGCACCCTCCACATCCAAAATGGCAACATCTGGCACAGCTACTTCAAAGGCCTCTACAAGAACCTACCAGAAGAAGCGCTAACCCCAGAACAGAAGCACCTAACCACTAAACTCAGAGACATGGAGGAGACAATCAAAGACTTCCAAAATCCTCTGGACATACCAATCAGTGTGCTGGAAATAAAAGACTGTGTCAAATTTATGAAATGCAAGAAGGCCGCGGGCAGTGAAGGCATCCTGCCAGAGATGATCAAATTCAGTTCCCCAGATATACATGCAGCACTGGCAAAACTATTCACCCACATCCTGAGTGCTGGCTACTTCCCAAAAAGCTGGAATCAAGGTCTCATAACGCCCATCTACAAGAATAGAGACAGATATGATCCAGCAAACTACAGAGGAATATGTGTTAACAGCATTCTGGGAAAACTATTTAACAGCATTATTAACAAAAGGATCATCACTTTCCTCACCCAGCGGGACACCCTCAGCAAAAGCCAAGCTGGGTTCATGCCAAACCATCGCACCACGGATCACATCTACACCCTGCAAAGCCTCATCAAGACCCACATCCATAGAAAAAAACAGGGGAAAATATTTGCATGTTTTGTGGACTTCAAGAAGGCCTTTGACTCAGTGTGGCACCCAGTAAAAAGAGAGAAGAGCCAGCACTGCCAGTGGTCAGAACGCATAACATGAGGTGCATATGCACATATCTTACTGCATTCAAAATGAGACATTTAGCAAAATATTGATCAATATATTGAGCCACCCCGCCAAGGCAATCTCATATGGGGGGTCCTACTCTACATTTTTATTTATTCACTGTGCCATTGCGGCCTCCTAAATGTTTTAAAAGCAAGACCATATCAAATGCAATCCATACCTGAAGCATATCTGCATCACTCCCATGCAGCCAGATGGAGCAGGTGCAGATGAAGGCCAACCAGGTCTGAACACAGACATCTCAGGTTTGACCTCCACACACTGCCTGACCAGCACACACAGATGAAGGGCAATGCAGGCTCAGACATGGATGCAAAAATAAATAAAGCCTGGGGCAGGGCGGAGCTGCCGTGAGTGTGCACAGCACCCAGGTCTGTTCCTGAAACTCCTGGAGAGCGGAATAGGTGGCAGAACCTACGACGTCATCAAGAGCTCATACACTGAGAATCGGTGCAGCGTGAAGGTGAATGGAAAGAGGACGGCCTTCTTCCGGCAGTGCCGTGGGGTAAGACAGGGCTGCAGCCTGAGCCCAACTCTATTTAACATCTACATAAATGGACTGGCAGCGGCCCTGGAATCCTCCTCTGCCCCAGGTCTCAGCCTGCATGACCGAGGGGTGAAGATCCTGCTGTATGCAAATGACCTCCTGCTGCTTTCCCCAACCGAGAGGCCTCCAAGATAGCTTGGCCGTGCTGGAAACATTCAGCACCACATGGGCGCTGCCCATCATCCAAAAGAAGACAAAAGTCATGGTGTTTCAAAAGAGGAGTTCTAAAGAAACCTCCACTTCCTCCCTCACACTAAATGGTGCCACGCTAGAGAAGACAAGCAGCTATACCTACCTCGGTCTGGAGCTAAGCCAAACCGGGAGCCTCAAGCAAGCAGCAGAGACCCTGAAAGGGAAAGCATGCAGAACCTTCTATGCCATCAGAAGACAAATGTACCACCTCAAACCACCGGTGAGAGTCTGGCTCAAGATATTCGACAGCGTCATCACACCTATACTGCTATATGGCAGTGAGGTATGGGGTCCAGCAACCTATCCAGACCAGAAAAAGTGGGATTCCAGCCCAACCGAAGTCTTCCATCTGGAGTTCTGCAAATATCTCCTCCAGGTGCATCGCAGCACCTCAAACATAGCCTGTCGGGCAGAGCTGGGCCGATTCCCCTTATGGCTCACTATACACAAGAGGGCGCTATCACACCAGGCGCATATACAGAACAGCAACCCCAGCTCCTACCATCATAAAGCCCTGCTGAGCCAGAGCCAAGAGCAAGCCAGGAACCTCGGCAGCCAGCTCAACCAAAGTCAGCAACACACCCTAACTAAAGCCCAAATAAAAGATCTCAGAGAGCTGCAAGATGCAATACATAGAGGGTTGGAAGAGTGAATTGGAGAACTCCCAGAAAATCACCATCTACCGGTCACTGCGGAGGGACTACACACTGGCTCCATACCTGGAAAGGCTACGCCACCCCAAAGACAGGCAGACCTTGAGTATATACAGATTAAGCGCCCACAACCTAGAGGTGGAAACAGGGCGGCACCGACAGACATACAAGCCACGAGAGAACAGACTGTGCCAGCACTGCCAGCAGGGGGCTCTGGAAGATAAGGTGCATTTCCTGCTGCACTGCAACAAATACTCAGCAGTGAGGGACTCCCACTTCCAGAAACTTACCACCCATACCCCAGACTTCCCATCTATGGACGAGGAGAGGAAACTCTGCATCCTACTGGGGGAAGAAGAATCAATGGTGGAGGTCGCCGCCCAGTATGTCACCACATGTCATAAGATGAGAGGAACTAAAGACCTCCAAATGGACAATCACTCCCCAAATTTTGCCCCCAACACCCCATCCCCACTACCCTAATCCACTCCCCTGCCACACTTCTTTTCTTGATTGAGCATCTAGTGCTCAATCATGTTTACTTCCTGGGGTCCTCTGCTGCCATTTAGTGGCCAGTGAAGAGGTTTAGCCATTGCTTAACAAATCAAGTCCAACAGTGCCATCTAGTGTCGACTTTATGTAATAGCATGACTGTCATAAATCGGGAACATTAAATATAAATAATACCGCCATCAGGTATGACCAAAAATGCAATGGTTCACAGTTGGTGTCATCTTTGAAAGCAGTCGTATATATTTCTCATTCTTTTATACTTGGCCCAGAGAGTCAAAAAGGCTTCTTCCAGAAGCGTCCTTGTAGAGTTCACCGCCATATTATAAAACTTGCTATAAAGATACAGTGGTGCTTGAAAGTTTGTGAACCCTTCAGAATTCACATTTCTGTATACATTTGACCTTAAACTACATCATATTTTCACATAAGTCCAAAAAAGTAGATACACGTATATGGACAACCAGGGGCGGACACGGACAGCTTGGGGGCCCCTGTGCAAGAAATGTGTCTGGGTCCCCTTCCTTTTATGGCGACAAAGCTATATATATATATATATATATATATATATATATATATATATATATATATATATATATATATATATATATATATATAGCCACACACACATACATGTACTGTATATATAGACTCCTTTATTATGTATATTGCTGTCCCTTACACAGTGCCCTCCTTGTTATGTACAGCACTGTCCCTTACATATTGGATTATATAGAGCCCTGTTTTTTATTACATACCGTCCTGTCTTGTTAGCTGTATAATGCAATGATTGCTGATGGAGCATGGGAAAGCGTACTTTCTAATGGAGGAGCTGATGGGCTGGTAGTCTGGTCACCGGCTCCTCGATCAGCAGTCATTTTATATCTAAAAAAAAGAGGGGACTATGTAATAAAAGAGGGAGCTGTGAATAACAAAATTAACAAGAATACACTCTGTAAGAGACAGCACTATACATAACAGCAGAGGAAGCTATATAATAAGGGACGGCACCATATATAACTAGAGAGGATGGTACGTAATAAGAGACGTGTTATATATAATAAAAGAGGAAACTATGTAACTAAGCATGGTGTTATACAGAATTAGTGAGTACACTATATGCTAAGGGACTGTTATACATAATAAGTACGTACACTATATACTAAGGGACTGTGTTAGAAATAGTGAGTACACTATATACTAAGGGACTGTGTTAGACATAAGCGATGTCTTCCTCCACCTCCCCCTGTTCCTAAGGCCATTATAAGTCCCCCTTCCTCCCATCACAATCCCCCACACCCCTCATTGTCCTCCTCCCCCGCATCCCATTATTGTCCTCTCCCCCACCCCATCATTGCACTCTTCACCACCGCCATCATTTTTTCTCCCCCACCATCATCTTTGCTTTCTCCCCCACCACTCCCATCATTGCTCATTCCACCACCCCCATTATTGCCCTTTCCACCACCACCATCATTGCATTCTCCCCCACATCATAATTTTTTTCCCCTACCACCCCATCATTGCCCTTTCCACCACCCCCATCATGGCCTTCTCCCCATCACCCCCATCATGGCCTTCTCCCCTACCACCCCATCATGGCCTTCTCCTCCACCTACACACATACATACACACACATATATACACACACACACAGCACCTCTCACTGGTCTGCAGCATCACCGGCGCCCACGCTTTCTCGCTCTGGCACAGCGGCTAGCTGGCTGCTGAATGATTATGTCATCCAGTAGCACTGCTGTGTGAGAGACAAGTAGTGCTGGCGCCGCCACACCCCGACCACATTCATTTCACAAATAGTCACACCCATGTCCACGCCCCAGCCACACCCATTTAGCACTGCTGATCACACTGACTGGTACTGTGGGCACACTGACTGGTACTGAGGAAAAGAAAGAAAGAACAGAGAAAGAAAGAAAGAGAAAGAACAGAGAGAGAAAGAAAGAGGGGACAAAGAACAGAGAGAGAAAGAAGAAAGAGGGGACAGAAAGAACAGAGAGAGAAAGAAGAAAGAACAGAGAGAAAGAAAGAAGAGTGGAAAGAAAGAACAGAGAAAGAAAAAGGGGAAAGAAAGAATAGAGAGAAAAAAAGAAAGAAACAGAGAGAAAAAGGGGACAGAAAAAAACAGAGAAACAAAGAGAGGGAAAAGAACAGAGGGAGAGAGAAAGAAAGAAGAGAAATAAAGAAAGAACGGAGAGAAAGAGAAAAAGAAAGATTAGAGCGAGAAAGAACAGAAAGAAACAGAGAAAAAGATTCCATAAAGATACTATAGCAGCCCAGCTTCCATTGTAAGTGCCCACCTGAGCCTCCCGCTGCAGGACAAATCATGATCCCCTCACATGGCCGACATCCCCGAGTCCAAGGCAATCCCGCTGTCCGCGCTGTCGGAGGAGGACACGTTGATGGATCTGAAGCATTCCCTGAAGTTCCTCTATGGTTCCGTCACAATCTCCTCCTGAAATTACCTAATTTCTAGTCAGCTTCTAGCACGTCTCTTCCGGTGGAACGTCATGTGCGAATTTTAAAGTGCTCCTCGGGGCTCAGCCGTGTACTCCTGTGTCCGGGGGAAAAGTAAACTCCCGGCCAGGGCAGTCTCTCAAATTCGGGACTGTCCCACTTGATCCGGGACGGTTGGGAGGCATGAATGCTCCCCACCATACACCTTGTACACGCATGGCTCTGCACACCTCATACACACACGGTTCCGCCTTGTATGCCTCGTACACACACAGTTCCGCTCCGTGCACCTCACACACACACGGCTCCACTCCGTAAACCTCATACACATGCGGCTCCGCTCCGTACACCTCTCCACTCCATACACCTCATACACACGTGGCTCCGTTCCGTACACCTCATACACACGTGGCTCCACTCCATACACCTCATACACACGTGGCTCCGTTCCGTACACCTCATACACACGTGGCTCCGCTCTGTACACCTCGTACACACGCGGCTCCGCTCACCTTGTACACATGGCTCCGCTCTGCACACCCCATAAACACGCGAATTCACTCTGTACACCTCGTACACGCGTGGCTCCGCTCCGTAGACCTCGTACACACGCGGCTCCACTCCGTACACACGCGGCTCCACTCCATACACCTCTTACACGCTCCACCCTGTAAACCCTTCCTGACCCCACACAAACTTCCCCTCATCCAGCATGATGACAACCAGCACAGCCGAGTTCTGCATACACCGAGGCCCCTGGTCATGTGACCCCTGACTCCTCCCCTCCTGTGACCTCGTCACAGGTCCTGTGCACACAGAACAGCCCAGCGAGGTCAATGCTGGGATTTATCATTGATGGTCTGCAGTGGCCGGTGGGTCTCTCTGGGAGGGCGAGGATGGGGTCGGTGCATAGGAGGGCGTGGCGGCTCAGTGCAATGTGGGAAAAATAAGCTCCAGCTGCGACTGTTGGGAGGTATGCTTTAGCCGCCCTGCAGGGGCCGCCTGGAGCCTCTGGGCCCCAATGCAGCTGCATCGGTTGAACCGGCGGTATGCCCGCCCATGTGGACAACACAGAAACTAAACTGTAATCCTCAATTAAAAAAGAGGTACAGTCCTATGAAGAAATCCCAATGTAAAATTACTTTATTGATGTATAACAAACAATTAGAAAAATTGCCTAGAATAAATATACTAAAACTGTCATGTAGGGGACGCTGTTAGAGAGACACCTTAACATCTATTATACAAGGATTAATGAAGGATAGGATAATAAATCATATCTGGGTAAACTTATCCCCTGTATTAAAATTCCTGTCCATCATCAGGGCCAGCGTTATTGGCAGGCAGCTGCCTAGGGCCCCTGCTCCCCCAGGGACCCCCAGCTAGCGGCACATCACACAGCCGCTATTGGGCCCGTGAGGCAGGGGGCCCGCCTGCGCCGACTCCCCCTGCCGCATTGAGCTATACCAAAAGCAATGATGGAGGAGAGAGCATCAGCTGACACTCCCTCTCCCATCATTCCCCTCTCTGCCTCTGACACTGCAGATGCGTGATGACATCATCGCGCACTCACTGGCAGTGCAGGCTGAGACAGGAGTCGGGAGCGGCGCGGGCACTAGGAGAGGTGAGGAGTGTGGTTTTTTTGGATTTTTTTTTTTACTAACCATGTGTGCTGTATACCATGTGGGGCTGTGCTATATACCATGGTGCTGTTCTGTATACCATGTGGGGATGTGCTATATACCATGTGGGCTATGTTATATACTATGGGGCAGTGTTATATACCATGGGTGGTACATTATATTCTATGGGGGGGAGGCTGTGTTATATAATATAGGGGGCTACTGTAAAATATCAGTATTTCTATAATAAAAAAATATATGGATTAATTCTCTCATACAGAATATAGTTAACAGGCTTTGCTTACTTTAGAGAAGTGACTGACTTATTCTGAGTGCCTTGGCTCACACAGCTGTCTCTCGTCAAATGTATAGGTCAAAATAGTCAAAGCTGTCAAAATGTGACTATTTAGAGATAATGAATGGTTCTAAAGATCTCAGACTTTAGGCTTAAATATCTCAGACTAAGGTAATGCATAAATAACTGTATGCATATTGTTAAAATAACTACGGTTCACTTAATATGGAAGAACTTATGAACATAGTGGCAAGCCACCATATGTGGTTGTAGTTTATAGGTCAGAATAGTATATAAAGCCGGCCTAACTCTTGTTCAGGAGATCTCATATCCCTTGAGACTCTCGAACACCCGGACAACACAGCTGCTCAAGACTATATGTAAGAACAATGCTCGTTTTCTCTTCAAATAATTATTGCATGTCATGAACTTACTTTTCTTCATTTTTTTGTAATCACTTTTTGAAATGAACAATTAAAAACAAGATTTATTTTATCCTCAATTCAACATTGCTTTTACTTTTGATTCTCAACCGTGCAAGAAGATATATATATATATATATATTTTTCTACATTTTGGCGAGCCTTAGCCAGATTGATCTTTTGTGCTAATTTTGGCTGGCATTCCTTCCTCGATTGTGCAAGGGGGGAGCACGAACTCTGCTAAAAAACCACCTGTTGTACAAGCTTCCTCAGGAATTCCACTATTTCACGGCACAAAGGATCACACTGAACCTGAAGACGACGGGTGAGGATCGTAAAGAGCTGCATGCGTCTCATCCAGACGGAGATCTGAGGATTGCATAAGGACACAGAGGACCATCCATTGACGGGAAAGACTCTCAATAGGTGAGAAAAAATATAATGGATTTTATACATGATTATGCTAAGAAAAGTAACATAGATTTCAAGTTTGTTCATAATCATACGGATGCCCAATTATGGTCTAGTTTGTATAATCAATGTGAGGCAGAAAATGTTAAAATTGACAAAAGGTTTTTCTCAGTAAGAAAATTACAAAGGAAACTTCAGAATGTTATGCAGCTAGTTCATGTGTATAATAGCTTAGTCTTTGAGAAAACTGAACCTAACACCTATAAAACATGTATTGTCACACAAGACATTAATCACACTGACACACCAGGTGACACACAAGAGTCTGACGGGGATTACTTTGATTGTCCAAATTGTTTGATTTTGTCAGAGCATATAGAACAATTGGAAGATCAAATAGATACCAGGACAGAGTTATTGTCTAAATTACGACAAGATATAAAAAGGGTTTCTGCTAACACAAGATCAACAGGTAAACAGGAGGACACTGCTGCGTCATCATTTGTACCAAATATGCAAGATCCAGATGCTTCAGTAGAGGAATTAGAGGCAGTAGAATTACAACGGAAAAAATTACATGACAGAGCAGCACGCATTAATCTGAAAATACACGATCAGTTAATGAAAATTGTAAAAGACACTCCAAATTACAATGATAAGATGGATGCCTTTTATAATGCGGACACTTTTGAATCAAACACAGACAAATACAATCTGAACGACGAGCAAAAGAATAAAATATTCAAAGTTTGGTTACCTTCACATATGGGAAAAAGATTACAGACCACACCCAGATTAAATGATGAGAATGAAATGGCACATAGTACAAAAGAAGACAGACTTAGACAATTAGTATTGTTTACAACTGGAGAAGACATGCCTACAGTTGATATTTTAGGGAGTTTACAAACAAATATTTCTGAAGATCCTTTCTCTTTTTTGGTAAAGTTTGAACAGGCCTATAGGATGGTAATGGATCTCGGGCCTCACGAAGAGCCAGCATCCATGATCAAATTTTTTGTAAAGAAGTTCAAGTACTTAGATCCTGCCTCAGTGCAATTGGCTAACACTCAGCCATCATTGCAAGAAGCAACAGTTTTTATTGACAGAATAAGGAGATCCATGAAACAAAATCAGGTCAAGGCTAAAATAGCGGTAGTTCATGAGAAGGAAGACAGTCAACTGAGACCTAGAGCCACAGTATTCTCCAAGAGCAGGGATTACATTGAGCATAGAGGTAAAAATACTACACAAAGGAACAATATCCATTGTTATTTTTGTGGTATACCTGGACACTTGAAGTGGCAGTGCAGGAAATTTTTGAGAGCAGAATCAGAGATGGGTACACAAGGAACAGGTAAGCTTGGAAGGGAAAACGGACTCATGCCAAAATCATACACCACACCTTCCGCACCTGCATTACAATTATCTGCACCTGCTCATACTGCCAACAGACAAACACAGTCACCATATGCACCATTAATCAGACAGATCAGAGAAATGACAGTGAAGGAAACAGAGTCAAGGGATAGAATTCCAAGGTCTTTTAAAAAGGACACTGGTCTTCTCCCATCTCCTTCATCTTTCTGACAATCACAGACTATTCCTGTACCACATCCATTGGAATTTGTGACTCGAGTTACATTGGATGACTGTGGAAGACCATTTATCAAAGTAAGTTTAGCAGGACAGAATGCTGTATTCCTCATTGACACAGGAGCTCAGTTAAGTGTTACAAATCTTGATTTGAAGCTAAACCCAGATTCACCAGTTTGTACAATTGTCGGTTTCAGTGGAAAAGGTGGAACTAAAGCAACCTTAGTTCCCAATGTGACTTTGGAAATACCTAGTTCTTTCAAAACAGAAATTGACATCTGGTATTGTCGTGATTCTGAAAATATACTTGGCACAGATTTTATGCAGAAATTCGGATGGGTAGTTGACCTAGGAAATCAAGTGATCTGGAAAGATTCCAATGGTTGTAAACCGGTAGTCATTGATCCTAATGATTATAGCCATGTTGGAAGTATTTGCTTGAATGATGTGGTGTCATCTGACCATTTGTGGCCTGACACTAATGATGACAAGGTATTGACAGAAATTGTACAGCTTTTTCCTTCTCTTTGGGCTCAGTTCAGGAATCAGGTTGGAACAATGAAGGACGTTATCGTGAATGTGGAGGGGCGTGATCCCCCGCCACAGCGTCAGTATAAATTGCCTCCAGAATCAATTGACTCTATGTCAAAGATCATACAGGAATTGTTAGATCAAGGTGTTATCCGAAAGGCTAATTCTGTAAGTAACAATCCTTTGTGGTGTGTTTTGAAATCTGATGGTTCTTATCGAATGATATTGGATTTACGGATGTTCAATAAGCATACACCCAATGTCGCACCAATTGTGGCAGATACTCATGACATGATGGCAAGGTTAAATGCAAAGGCCAAATACTTCTCTGTACTGGACATTAGCAATGGTTTTTTCAGTATACCTCTTGAAAAGAGTTGTCAGTATAAGTTTGCATTTACTTTCTTGGACGAGCAATATCTGTTTTGCAGGTTACCTCAAGGAGCACATTTGTCACCTAGTGTTTTTCATCAGGCATTGGCAAAGGTATTATCCAGATTTTCAAGGCCTGATTGCATTCTGCAATATGTGGATGATATTTTATTGTCTACAGAGGATAAAGAGACACATGTTTCTCTTCTGACAGAATTGTTTGAGTTGCTGCATGATGCAGGGTTGAAATTGAACACCAAAAAGGTCAAATTAATGCAGACTGAGGTCAGATTTTTAGGGGTGCTGTTGAGTCCAGGAAAAAGACAGCCACTGCAGGAAAGAATTGAGGCAATTGCTTCCCTACCAATTCCGACATCACACAAGGCATTGAGACATTTTTTAGGTCTTATGAATTATTCAAGGGATTTCATTGAGAATTTTGCAGATAAGGCCAGATCTTTATATGATCTTTTGAAAGGTGAAAACAGTGATTACTTTGGTCCTTGGGGTGATGAACAGCAAACCTCATTTGAACAATTGAAAATGAATTTACAAAATGCACCTGCTTTGTCCACAGTAGATCCTTCGGCTCCATTTGCTTTGCAAGTGCATACATCAGGAACATCTGTTTCTGCTGTATTACTGCAATTACAGGGAGAAGAGTGGAGAATTTTGGGCTATTTTTCAAAACTTCTCTCACCTGTTGAAAAAGGTTTTGAGACCTGTGCAAGACACTTGGTAGGTGTGTACTTTGCAGTCAAAGCAACCGAACATATTGTCGGGTTCAACAAAATCATTTTGCAAACTCCTCATTCTACACTAAAACTTCTCTTTGAGAATAATATCCCAGGTGTGTCACATCAGAGATTTGCTCATTGGTTGTCATTGTCTCCCAAAAAAATTGAGGTAGATTACAAGGCCAAATATGTTCTTCCTCAGCTGATGCAATATGAAGGACAAACTCATTGTTTGTTTACAGTCTTTTCAGGATCCAAGTCCATCACTTTTCAGATGGAAAGCAGAGGTGACAGACGAACCAATTTTTGTAGATGGTTCCAGATTCTATTCAGATGGGCACTATTATTCAGGATATGCCATTTTTTATCCCAACAGAGGACAGGTTGTGAAGCACAAATTACCGAGTCATTTTTCAGCTCAAAGAGCAGAGCTAGAAGCAGTAAAAATGGTACTACAGCTGAATGAAGCAGATGATCAGTGTCCCATTGTGATCTACAGTGATAGCTCTTATGTTGTAAGATCACTGACAGATTACTTGTCAGTTTGGGAAAAAAGAGGCTATGTAGATTCATCTAATAAGACTCTTGTTCACAGTGACACACTGAAGACAATTTTCAGGATAGCATCAAAAAACCCTAATGGTTTTGCTATTGTCAAGGTTCCGGCCCATAAAAAATCTGATGATGAATTATCTGTTGGAAATGCAACCGCAGATATGCTAGCCAAAGAGGCAGCCCTGACAGGAGAAGAGGTGTTTGAACCTGAACCTCTCGAGGTTTCAGCAGTTCAAAGAACAGACACGCATATCCCTTCTTTTGCGGAAGAACAAGAAAAAGACTCATCTCTTGTTGCTTCCCGGGTTGATCCAAAACCTCCCTTTGTTTGTGAAAACGGGGTTTTGTGTCATGACTTAAACGGGGAGTTGCGTCCTGTTGTCCCAAGACATCTACAGGTTGAGTTCACAAAATACAATCATGAAAGTTTGGGTCATTTGGGCCAACAAAAATTGTTAGGCATTCTCAGAGAGAAATTTTACTGGGAAAAGATGGAAGAGACAGTGCAAAGTGTTGTTCAATCATGTCTCATTTGTGCCCAAATTAATCCAAGACCAAAAGGACAGAAACCGCCACTACTCCGAATCGCACCTGCAGATGGTCCATGGTCTACGTTACAAATCGACTACATTGGACCGTTACCATCAGGTAAAAATGGTCTCAGGTATGCATTGGTTGTAGTAGATGTTTTTTCTAAGTGGGTTGAAATTTTACCTGTCAGGAAAGATGATGCTTTGTCTACAGCTAGAGCATTAGTTAATCATGTCTTTTGTACTTGGGGGATCCCAAGAATGATCACCTCTGATCGAGGAAGTCACTTTACAGGAAAAATCATGCAAGCCGTTTGTGCTATTCTAGGGGTACGACAGCAGTTTCATGTACCCTACCATCCACAGTCTGCTGGTATTGTGGAAAGGATGAATAGAACAATAAAATCCAGAATTGCCAAGATGTTATTGGACAAAGGCAATACTTGGGTTGATGCAGTACCTTTTGTACTGTTGAGTGTAAGAGGAACAACCTCTGCCACAACTCAGTTTACTCCTTTTGAACTGATGACAGGAAGAAAAATGCCATTGATTTTTCCTCATGAACCATTTTTGTCTACACCACAAAAAGATGCTGTTGCAAGGTCCAAATGGTTGCAATTGTTGCAGGAAAATTTGAAAACGATTCTTCCACATGCTGCATCAAGAATGCAGAGAATGGAGCCACCATATGTATCCAAATTCAAGAAAGGGGCTCTAGTGATGATTAAAACTTTCAGGAAGAATGGACCTTGGGAAAGTAATTGGGAAGGTCCCTTTGAAATTATCGAAACCATGGGACAAGTAATGATTCTTGTGCAACGAGCATCTAAGGTGGTTAAAAATACCCGCAGACAACAAAAATTGTGGGTACATGTTGATCAATGCAAACTGTATATTGCAAAATAATGATACTGCATTTCTTTTAGGAAGAAATGGATTCCAATAAGAACTGGAATATGAAACTCCACGTCTTTGACGGAAGGGATTCAACACTAATCCTTCAGGAGAAAAAGACATTTCCCAGGAAAAGCTACTATCTGATGGGAATCACATTTCTGCTGTTTTGTACTGTTTCAACTGTGATCTACGCTGAAGATATTTCACACCATGGAACAAATACTAGTGAAGTGAAGGAACTTTTCAAAGGAACTTTACATCCAAGGAAACCAAGAGGAACGAATCTACAAAGCTTAGTAGATGAGGACATACCGGACGATTCAGTAGATATTACTGGAAACATTTGCATGGGTTTTGGTGCAAAATGCTGTATTGAGCTACACTTCATACATGACACTGACATAATATTACACGCAGCCACAGGACCTAAGACGAAGTTCACACAGTTACAAGGAGATTATATACACAATAATAAGACAGGCACATGGGAATGTAGTCCTACAGATGTGTTATTCTGGAATATAGAGATAAGAGGTGATGAGAGAGCTGTGTGGTCAGGAGATATTACAAATGATATGATCGCAAAAGGGAAAGTTGAAACATCCAAAACAGATGCTTGGTTAAAGACACAACTTTTTGGGAAAGTTTTAGATCCTGCATTTCTTTCTATTACAGAAGGAGACGAGGATTGGGTAAAAACATGGAATTTTCAGATAACCAGAGAACCAGTACAAGTACAGGTATCTGTAGTTTTTACAGTTTCAAATACTATAGCTCCAGAAGTAAGGGTTACACCACAAGCAATATATAGTCAAGAAAATATGTCTCCTTTATTACTAAAATGCAGCACGAGGTTAGAGCTACCTTCAGAATCTTTGTTAATATGGACCAAAGATAAATCATTTTTGGGAAGTTTTTCAAATGGTCCAACAAATGTTATACACAGAGGTCAAACCGGTAACGAGAGATGGTTAAATAAGGATTTTATTTTTTCTGTAGATAATCCATCTCCTAAGGATTCTGGACTTTACCAATGTTGCATTTTAACGAAATATAACTACAAACAATGTAGAGATGTAAAGGTAAATATATGGTCAGCAGTAGATAATGTATGCACACAGACAAGATTTCAACCATCTACTCCTTTTCAGATCAATCAGTTCCAAACTAAACCTCTGTTACGAGATGGAGTGTTTCTGACCATGGTATGGACTTTTAACATGTCTAACTGGAAAATCTCTTCTAGATATCCCCAGTGTCAACCACATCTCACTAACATGGAGATGGGAATAGAACAATGGTTTGGGAAAAGAACTTCAACACAGGTTAGAAGTAAGAGGGGAGTGTTAGAAGGTATTTTGGGGGGATTAGGAACAGTAGGAAGTTTAATTAACACTATGGACATTCATACACTTAAATCAGATCTGGAAAATATTGGGTATATTGGAGGAAAAGGGGTAAAGATTCAGAAAAGCTTGAATCAAGTCCTTGAAAAGATGGTTTTGAACACTGCTACTGTATTGGGATCTTCTGTATCACATCTTCAAGATGCTATTTTAGCTTTAATGGAAAGTGAACAGGAATCTCAAGTGGCCAAAACATGTCTAGAAATTCAGATTGAATATTCCACCAATCTGAAAATGATTGCACAAGCCTTACAAAGTGGAATTACCCCTTTAGGGCTAATAAAAAATTTGCCCATAGAATATAACTTTGCGTTAAACCACACAGATTTGTGGGTAAATAAGTGGTTAGGATGTGAACAGAACATTTGTGTAGGAACATCACTGATTCCAGTGTCAGGAAGAGAAGAAACCCTGGTTCCTATAGGTGTTCTGGGAATTCCTGTCAGCCCTACACAATTGTTATATTATCAATTACAGTACACAGATTTTGCATTTGATGGTATCAACACTGAACAATTAGACATTTCGTCATGCTTAAATTTTGTTTCCAAGGTAATGTGTCTACCTGGACAGGATAAAGTCATTTATCATTCATGTTTCCATAATCATACTTCTTGTCATGCCAGAGTTGAGAATGTCCACACGATACATGACTTGGTGACACCAGTAAGCGCTAACAAAACTTGTTTCCAAGTCATGTCAGGAAAAGAAGCAGTTTCTGCATTCTTCTCATCTTGTGTACATGTCGAAAATCTGACAATGGGTTTATATTGTATTGAGGGAAATGTTAAAACTCTCACAAAGAGGGAAGGAAGTATTAATATTACGTCAATAAGCTCAAGACGTCTGAAAATCCTTCCGATCCAGTTCAATTTGTCACAAGTTAATAAATTCCCTTGGGATTTGTGGACAAATGAGATAAAGAAAGACAAGGGTTTATTGAATCTGCTGACAAAACAATTAAAAGAAGCTGAAATTGTATTTAGACATGAACAAGGTAATCTAAATGATATTGAACATGAATGGACGAGTATGTCAGGCTCATCTTGGTGGAGAAATTTAGGAAAATCTGTAACTAGTTGGTCACAGTCTTCAGCGAAAATGGCAGCAGGAAATGTATTGTCTAATCCGATCGTTATTTTATTTATCATAGTTTTGCTGTGTATAATATATCAAATAATTATTATGTGTAAAATTAGGAGAATTTATAAGAATATAAAGATAGAAATGAAAAAGGAAGATGATATTTTAAGAGAGATGTTAAAACGAAAAAATATAACTCTCTGATCTAATTTTTGTTTTTACAATAGGTTTGAAAATTCAGATGACATTCAGGGCAGATGTTGATACAAGGTTTTCAGAATAAAGAATGAATGTGATACGAATGGTGAGAGAATGAGTTAGGATTGATTATGATATGTCTCAAATCATAATCAGGGGGGACTGTAAAATATCAGTATTTCTATAATAAAAAAATATATGGATTAATTCTCTCATACAGAATATAGTTAACAGGCTTTGCTTACTTTAGAGAAGTGACTGACTTATTCTGAGTGCCTTGGCTCACACAGCTGTCTCTCTTGTCAAATGTATAGGTCAAAATAGTCAAAGCTGTCAAAATGTGACTATTTAGACATAATGAATGGTTCTAAAGATCTCAGACTTTAGGCTTAAATATCTCAGACTAAGGTAATGCATAAATAACTGTATGCATATTGTTAAAATAACTACGGTTCACTTAATATGGAAGAACTTATGAACATAGTGGCAAGCCACCATATGTGGTTGTAGTTTATTGGTCAGAATAGTATATAAAGCCGGCCTAACTCTTGTTCAGGAGATCTCATATCCCTTGAGACTCTCGAACACCCGGACAACACAGCTGCTCAAGACTATATGTAAGAACAATGCTCGTTTTCTCTTCAAATAATTATTGCATGTCATGAACTTACTTTTCTTCATTTTTTTGTAATCACTTTTTGAAATGAACAATTAAAAACAAGATTTATTTTATCCTCAATTCAACATTGCTTTTACTTTTGATTCTCAACCGTGCAAGAAGATATATATATATATATATATTTTTCTACAGCTACATTACATTCTATGGGGGAGGCTGTTATATAATATGGGGGCTACATTATATTCTATTGGGAGGTGGGCTGTATTATAGTCTATTCGGGGCTGTATTATATTATATTCTATGAGGGGTGATCGCATCATACTGTATGAGGGGGCTACATTATACTATATGAGGAGGCTACATTATATTCTATGGGGGGCTAGATTATATTGTATGGGGGCTTCATTATACTTTATGAGGGGGCTACATTATATTCTATTGGAGCTGCACTTTACTATATGAGGAGGGCTACATTGTATTCTATGGAGGAGCTACATTGTACTATATAAGGGGCTGCATTATATTCTATGGGGGGCTGCATTATACTATATGAGGGGGCTGCCATATCTTCAATGGAAGGGTTGCATTATACTATATGAGGGGGGCTGCATTATATTCTATGGGGGGTTACATTACATTTGTTAGGAACGGCGGAACGCACTAAATAAAAAACTAATAAAGTGCGTTCGCCACTCGGGGTCCACCGTGCAGTAGGTGATATAACCGCTGCTAAGGGGTGGCAGGAGCAATATGGCGGTATTGTGCACAGGGTTAACCGTCACCCAAGTGCACAGAGCAATCTCTGTTAAATCACAGAGATACCTATGAACATAAACAAAAGAGCTGAGCCTGTTAAGGTCACAAGTACTCAGAGTAGTTGCACACACGATATAAGGTCACAGGAATAGCCAAAAATGGCGGTACTAAGTCCTTCTAGACCTACCTTGTGTGTAGCGTTGCAGCCGCAAACGCTTAAGTGGGCTGCTACTGCAGCGCGGCGTAGGACACTGCCGCTAAACGACAATGCTAGATGCAAGCGCAATGTCGGACACTAGCAGCTGTGGATAATGAAGCAGAGGCGCGCTGGTACTGAACTCAATCTCTCACACAAGCATAGTATCAAAGGGTAGGGGTTTCAAATGAGTCATTCACCAGAATCATGCATTCATCATCATTCACACAGCAGCAAGTATGGTCTATACTAGCGCATGGCAGAACAGCCATGCGCACCTTTTATAGCAGCCGGGACCTTCCGCACGCCTCCAGATCTCTGAGATGGACAAATAAGATTTGGAGCAGGACCTGAGCACATGATTCCCGATCTCCAATGGGAGATCGTCCCATGAGCATGCTCAGTAAGAGGACAGAAGGACTTAGCCTCAGGAGAGATTTGCTGCAAGGCAATCTCCTCTGCAATCTCCTCTGCAGTGGATAAAGAGCAGGATACTGCAGAATGTGAGGGTCTGGATTCCTGCATAGCGACCGCAGAAACCTGACTCCTAACAACATTCTGTGGGGTGGCTGCATTATGCTCTAAGGGGTGGCTGCATTATATTCTATGGAGGATGACATTATATTGTATGGTAGGGCTGCATTATACTCTGTGGGGTGGCTGCATTATACTATATGTGGGCTGCATTATACTGTATCGAGGACTATGGGGAATACGTTATACTATGTGAAGAACTATGGGGTGCATTATACTATGGGAAGTGAATTGTACTACATGGATGACTGGCGGTGTATTATACTATATGGAGCACTATGAGGAGTGTATTATACTATGGAGGACTGAGCAGTGTATTTTAATACATGTAGGAGTGTATTATATTTTATGGAGGACTGAGTAGTGTATTATACTATATGGAGGACTGAGTGTATTTTAATATATGGAGGGCTATGAGTAGTGTATTATACTATATGGAGGACTATGGGGAGTGTATTATACTTTATGGAGGACTAGGGAGTGTATTATACTATATGGAGGACTATGGGGCACATTATATTATATGGAGGACTATGGGGTGTAAACTGTACATGTGCTGCTGATAATATGATACTGTATGGGGACAGATTGATCTATTAGTGATTGTTCTGTCCCCATCATTCGTTGTCAGACGGTGTAAAGAGGCCGGAAACAAGTGTTGAACGACTTCAATATTGTCGATCGCGCTCATTTAGAGGCCTGAACTCAGTGCATGTAACTACAACCGAAATGCTTCTGTGTGATGTGCAATATGTTAGCATTTGGGCCCCATTTTAAACTTTGCCTATGGCCCCTCTTTGCCTAAAAACGGCCCTGCCCATCATCCTAGTGCAATAATTCAGACAAAATTATCTATATATTATCAGGCAAAAAATATTCTAGTGATTTATATCAAGAAAAGACCGGATCAAATCCTAAGTAGAAAGTAAAAAAAATGCTCCCCTACCCAATTACATCCAAAACTCTACTACCAGAGTCATAAATCTAATATATAAAGCTCAATGTCGGTGTGTGTGTATGTATGTGTGTGTGTCCGGGATTGGCATTGGCATCTGCACCGTCGCAGCTACAACCACAAAATTTTGCACAGTCGCACGTCTGGACCCCGAGAGCGTCATAGGCTATGATGTGAGGCGAAATTTTAACCCCGCACATTCCAATTCACCAAACAATTTTGCCCCTATCTACATACTGGGGAAAAAGTGAAAGGAAAAGTGTTGGAGGCAAATTGACAGCTGCCAGATGTGAACAAGGGGGACTTAAAGAATGAGAGCGATGGCGCCAAAGAGTATATACCGTACAGTTGCTAAGGTGGGGCCCTGACATGGGATACTCACCAAACACGGGGATATGAACACACACACAAAATGCACCACACACTACCACGTGCTTCAACACATATACCACCATCAGCACACATTTCACCACACATACACCACCCTCGTCACATAAAAGTCGAAACACAAAAGTCGCCACTCTAAACTCGCCACGCTGTCCCAGAGCTGTTTAAAAGATGAAAGCTGAGCTGTGATTGGTTGCTATCAGCAACAGTTTTCTTTGTAAACAGTTGTGGTAACTGAGGCCTATTATTCTTATCATTTCTATGGTGTTATCGTCCTTCTGTAAAGCTGGAAATAACACAATTTATTACCGTGCCAACACAGACCTCCCTCTGACACAGACTGCAGGGGGAGCCCAGTATCACACAGGATAGGATTAGATACACGGCTCAGCAGTCAGTATCACACAGGATAGGATTAGATACACAGCTCAGCAGTCAGTATCACAAAGAATAGTATTAGATACATGGCTCAGCAGTCAGTATCACACAGGATAGGATTAGATACACAGCACAGCAGTCAGTATCACACAGGATAGGATTAGATACACGGCTCAGCAGTCAGTATCACACAGGATAGGAATAGATACATGGCTCAGCAGTCAGTATCACACAGGATAGGAATAGATACATGGCTCAGCAGTCAGTATCACAAAGAATAGTATTAGATACATGGCTCAGCAGACAGTATCACACAGGATAGGATTAGATACATAGCTCAGCAGACAGTATCACACAGAATAGGATTAGATACACAGCTCAGCAGTCAGTATCACACAGGATAGGATTAGATACATGGCTCAGCAGTCAGTATCACACAGGATAGGATTAGATACACAGCTCAGCAGACAGTATCACACAGGATAGGATTAGATACACAGCTCAGCAGACAGTATCACACAGGAGAGGATTAGATACACGGCTCAGCAGTCAGTATCACACAGGATAGTATTAGATGCACGGTTTTTATGTGCAATATAATCATTATAATTTGTTATAACTAACCACAGTCGGTTACTATGCCCAGGCAACGCCGGGCTCTTCAGCTAGTTGTAAATAAATATGATGTTATGTTACACTGTTGTTAGAAAGGTGTACATTAGTTTTCTAGGCAGGGTACACAGTGAAAATATTACCATATACAATCAAAGTTGATCCTCCCTATAATCACTAAGTCTAGCTGTACTATCAGCAGCCGAGCTCCTGTTTAACCCATTAGATGCTGCAATCACTGATGACATCATTTAAAGGGTTGGGTTGCCAGAGCGTGCCGGCACCACGCCCTTTGGCCACAAGACACAATTGCATGGCACTGATGGGTTGACATGGCAGCCACAGGCATACGGGACACCCCAGTGGCTGCCCAGCTGCAAACGTTACTACAAAACTGAAACTCTGATTGATAGGCTTTTTCAACGTTTCATCGCACTTGGAATTTTTTCCCCCTTTTTTTAGTACATTACATGGAAAAATGGACGGAGACATTGTAAAGTACAACTATCCCGCAAGAAACAGCCTCGTACGGGTATAATGACTGGAAAAAGGGAAGGAAAAAACGAAAGCGTGAAAATGAACACTGGCTGTGGTGTGCAGGGGTTAATATCCAGTGGGCATGTGGCACTAATTGGGCATGGCGTGTCTGTATGGTCTTATAGGCACATTGCAGCCCCGGTGCAGTGTCTGAGCGCACACCAGGCAGTGTACTCGCTGTCTACCAATGACTGGCACTGTGTGCTACACTACTACTGCAGGACTACACTTCCCGGCAGGCTGCAGCGATGACGTCAGTAGGAAGGGCTTGGCCCCTCGCAGTTTCCGTACTGAAGCCGGTAGTACCAGGGTGCAGCGCGGCGTGGACGCTCTGGACAGGAGGGGATGAGGAGACCGGAGGGGCAACATGGGCAACATATTCGGCCGGAAGAGACGGAGCCGGGTCACTGAGCAGGACAAGGCCGTGCTGGTAATAACACACGGGTGAACTTCCTGCCCAGTGACTGACACGCCCTCTATTGGTATTACTCTCTGTGCCCCTGTACTGCCGGCTGTTACCTCTCCTGCGCCCTCCTCTGCCTTCCCATATTTCCGCTTCTTCCCCTGTTGCCCTCCCTCACTTCTTCCCCTGTTGCCCTCCCTCACTTCTTCCCCTGTTGCCCTCCCTCACTTCTTCCCCTGTTGCCCTCCCTCACTTCTTCCCCTGTTGCCTTCCCTTACGCCCGCTTCTTCCCCTGTTGCCCTCCCTCGCTTCTTCCCCTGTTGCCCTCCCTCACTTCTTCCCCTGTTGACTTCCCTTACTCCCGCTTCTTCCCCTGTTGCCTTCCCTTACGCCCGCTTCTTCCCCTGTTGCCTTCCCTTACGCCCGCTTCTTCCCCTGTTGCCTTCCCTTACGCCCGCTTCTTCCCCTGTTGCCTTCCCTTACGCCCGCTTCTTCCCCTGTTGCCTTCCCTTACGCCCGCTTCTTCTCCTGTTGCCTTCCCTTACGCCCGCTTCTTCCCCTGTTGCCTTCCCTTACGCCCGCTTCTTCCCCTGTTGCCTTCCCTTACGCCCGCTTCTTCCCCTGTTGCCTTCCCTTACGCCCGCTTCTTCCCCTGTTGCCTTCCCTTACGCCGCCTTCTTCCTCTGTTGCCTTCCCTTACGCCGCCTTCTTCCTCTGTTGCCTTCCCTTACGCCGCCTTCTTCCTCTGTTGCCTTCCCTTACGCCAGCTACTTTCTCCGTTGCCTTCCCTTGGGCCCGCTTCTTTCTCCGTTGCCTTCCCTTGGGCCCGCTTCTTTCTCCGTTGCCTTCCCTTGGGCCCGCTTCTTTCTCCGTTGCCTTCCCTTGGGCCCGCTTCTTTCTCCGTTGCCTTCCCTTGGGCCCGCTTCTTTCTCCGTTGCCTTCCCTTGGGCCCGCTTCTTTCTCCGTTGCCTTCCCTTGGGCCCGCTTCTTTCTCCGTTGCCTTCCCTTGGGCCCGCTTCTTTCTCCGTTGCCTTCCCTTGGGCCCGCTTCTTTCTCCGTTGCCTTCCCTTGGGCCCGCTTCTTTCTCCGTTGCCTTCCCTTGGGCCCGCTTCTTTCTCCGTTGCCTTCCCTTGGGCCCGCTTCTTTCTCCGTTGCCTTCCCTTGGGCCCGCTTCCTCCCCGGTTGCCCTCCCTTGGGCCCGCTTCCTCCCCGGTTGCCCTCCCTTGGGCCCGCTTCCTCCCCGGTTGCCCTCCCTTGGGCCCGCTTCCTCCCCGGTTGCCCTCCCTTGGGCCCGCTTCCTCCCCGGTTGCCCTCCCTTGGGCCCGCTTCCTCCCCGGTTGCCCTCCCTTGGGCCCGCTTCCTCCACTGTTGGATCAGTAATGTATGTACACAGTGACTGCACCAGCAGAATAGTGAGTGCAGCTCTGGAGTATAATACAGGATGTAACTCAGGATAAGTAATGTAATGTATGTACACAGTAACTGTACCAGCAGAATAGTGAGTACAGCTCTGGGGTATAATACAGGATGTAACTCAGGATCAGTACAGGATAAGTAATGTAATGTATGTACACAGTAACTGTCCCAGCAGAATAGTGAGTACAGCTCTGGGGTATAATACATGATGTAACTCAGGATCAGTACAGGATAAGTAATGTATGTACGCAGTGACTCCGCCAGCAGAATAGTGAGTGTAGCTCTGGAGTATAATACAGGGTGTAACTCAGGATCAGTACAGAATAAGTAATGTAATGTATGTACACAGTGACTGCACCAGCAGAATAGTGAGTGCAGCTCTGGGGTATAATACAGGATATAACTCAGGATCAGTACAGGATAAGTAATGTTTGTACACAGTGACTGCACCAGCAGAATAGTGAGTGCAGCTCTGGAGTATAAGGCTGCTTTCACACATCCGGCTTTTTGAATCCGGCACGATGCGGCGAAATTTGGAACAACCGGATCCGGTATTGTCGCCGCACCGTGCCAGATGGGTATGTGGCGCATCCGTTTTTTGCCGGATACGGCAAAAAGTAGCCGTCCGGCGTCTGCAAAAAACGTTCGCGGCAACGTTTTTTTTGACAGCGCCGGACTGGTTTTTCTCAGAGCGCATGCGCGGAGACTGAGTCTCGCGCTGCTCTTTTAAATGTGGGCGCCACCGTATCCGGCCACACAGGCATCCGGTGTCTCCGGCACATACCGGATCCGCCCCTACGGCTTTTCGCCGCACGGCGCTGGAGACACAAAGCCGGATGTGTGAAAGAAGCCTAATACAGGTCGGTATAATGTCAAACGTCTGTACCGTGTTATAATAGTTGAACGTAGTGTCTCCGTTAATGACTCTGCTCACAGATCCAACAGCCAGGAGTCGGGATTACTGTAATCCCCTTGTCTGGAAGCTCAGTGCTCAGGTAGATGTGACCCAGATTATGAGCCTTCCTGTAAGCACCTCCATTAATCTTCTGTCTCTGTGGATCATTGTATATAGTGCGGAGCTCATGACTTTATCAAGGAGAACAATAGATAAGAGCAATTCTCTGTTCCCATTTATGGATAGAAATCCTTTGCAGAATTCCATGCGTGAATAAGATCAAGAATCTGCTTCCCTTTCCTTTTTTTTTTTTTTTTTTTATTGCAGCAACTGAAGCAGCAGAGAGACAAGCTGAAGCAGTACCAGAAGAAGATCACCTTACAGCTGCAGCGAGAGCGGGAGGTGGCCAAACAGCTGCTGCACGATGGCAAGAAAGAGTAGGTTCTGTCAGTGCTGCACTATGGCCGCTCCCTGCGACTGTACATGTTAGCGGTGCACTACCCAAGAAAATTACTGTTAATTTAGATACACACGGAGGCTGTTGTTTCCCGCTCACACTGTGCAGTTAGTTTGATGCATTTATGGGAGACAGACTTTGTTTAAAGCAGGGGTCTCCAACCGCCGGTCTGCTGCCCAGCACCGGGCCGCTGCAGTGCCCTTGCCGGTCCGCGGACACAAGGGGAGCCAGGGGCGGTCAGTGGCGTAGCGGGGGCTGGGGCGGCGCGCAGCAATTCTTAGACTGCCCTCATGTGTAGCGGCAGCCAGGGAGCGATCAAAGCAGCTCCGCTGCCTGCAAGAAGGAATAGCAGGAGCGGAGCTGCAAGGACCCGTCCAGCTTCCTGCCCGCGCTTCCTGTCTGACACAGAGAGGAGCGCGCCGCTGCTGTGTCAGAGCGAGGAAGCGTGGGCGATGCTGCGGACAGGTGAGAGGAGAGAGGTGGTGTGTGTATATATAATATGTGTGTATGTATGTCTGTCTGTCTGTCTGTCTGTGTGTGTATATATAATGTGTGTGTACATGTATGTATGTGTGTTTGTCTGTGTTTGTGTAGGTGGAGCCTGGCGCTGGAGGAGATGGGGACATGGAGAGAAGGCCATGATGCCTGGGGTGATGGGAGAAGGCCATGAGGGGGTAATGGGAGAAGGCCATGATGGGGGTGATGGAGAAGGGAGTGATGGGGTGAAGGCAATGATGGGGTGATGGAGCACTCATTCAAAACCTATGGTGAGTTGAGTCACATTATAAATGTTATCATTTAATTATAAGTATGCACTGCTACACTACAACCGTGTCCATAGCCCCGCCCCCTTATGATCAAAGCCCCGCCCCTGCCACACCTCCATCCCCGCCCTGCCGGGCCATGGAAGAATGGTCTTGCTTGAAACCGGACCACTGGTTTAAAGGATTTCTGCAGTAGCTCTCGACACAAAAGTAGGACATGAGTATGGTAGCTGTCAGACGGTGGCCTCCATGTGATCAGATAGAGGAGAGCTGCTGCACATGGATGTCCAGATCAGGAAAAGCCCTTTAATTGTTGTGTAATTAAAACTTTTTTTTTTATTTTTGCATAATTTTCAATATCACTGTTTGCTGCAAGTGAAAAGTGATATATTTTATTTTTACAGGATGAAAACTCCCTTCATAGAGGTGGATACAAGTGTAGGCAGTGTCAATGACCGCAAACACATATCTTGATAACTATCCAGAATTAATAGACAGAGTATGTTAGAAAGTTATTCAGTCACATTTTGTGCTTTATCCTGTAGAAAAGCCAAATTGCTACTAAAGAAGAAGCGATATCAAGAGCAGCTGCTGGAGAAGACGGATAATCAGATCAGTAACCTGGAGAAAATGGTAAGTCTGATTGTCCAACCTCGATGCCTTTGTATCTGTTTGGGATGCAAGATCTTGCGGTCTTAGGCTATGTGCACACGTAGTTTTTTGGTGTGCGGATTTTGGAGAGAAAACCGCAGGTAAATCCGCAGGACAAAAGTCCTGCGGTTTATCTGCGGTTTTGCCCTGTGGTTTTACACCTCATAATGGATGAGGTGTAAAACTGCAGCGTTTCTGCACCAAACAATTGACATGCTGCGGATTGTAAACTGCAGCAAAACCGCGTGGAAAAATCCGCAGCATGTGCACAGCGTTTTTTAATTTCCATAGGAAATAAAGGTACTGTACAACGCAGCAGAATCTGCTGCGGACCCGCAGCTGCAGAAACGCTGCGGAACCGCAGCAGAATCCGCACCGTGTGCACATACCCTTAAGGGCCTGTCACACTAAGCGATATCGCTATAACGTCACTGTTTTTTGTGACGTTATAGCGATATTGCTAGCGATATCGCTATGTCTGATACTTACCTCCGACCGCTCCCCCGCTGGTTATAGCTGATCGTGCGAGAACGTCCTGGACCGGTTCTCGTTGTCAGCTTCCTGCTGTGGAGACGAGTGCCGCGTGGGCGGGAGGACGTCAGGATCGCCTCGTCTGACAGGTAAGTAGCGACCCCTGCGATGTCGCTGGTGAGATCTGCCTGTGTGGCAGCTCACTAGCGACCACTTAGCAATGCACCAGCGATCCTGATCGCGTCATATCGCTGGTCGGGATCGCTGGTGCATCGCTAAGTGTGACTGTACCTTTATAGTGTGGCCCTAGTGTTTGTTCTGTCGCTTATTTTATCCTGACAGCAGTTTGTTTGCACAATTTGGCGACCTGAGAAAAGTAATTGTGATGCAAATGCACCAACAGCTATAAAATCAATACTACTGATAGGTGAAGTGAATAACTGAGCATGGCAGCTATGTTAGAAAGGTGTCAGAACGCACCACAGAGCATAACAGATACGATAGAAAGGTATCAGGACACACAGAGCACCGCAGCCAAGATACAATTCTTTCAGGACACATACAGCATCGCAGCGCGGCACGCAAAAAATAAGCAGTCACCCAGCTATGGGTCTTGGAAAATGGCGCAATTTTTAATTTTTTATTTTTTTTTTATTTTTTTTTTTTAACAACTTTGGATTTTTATTTCCACCACTTAAATAAAGAACCTAGACATGTTTGGTGTCTATGAACTCTTAATGACCTGGAGAATCATAATGGCATTTGGTGAACATAGTAAAAAAAAAAAAAAAAAAACCGTTGTGGAATTGCACTTTTTTGGCAATTTCGCTGCACTTGGAATTTTTTTCCCATTTTTCCGTACACGATATGGTAAAACTAATGATGTCCTTCAAAAGTACAACTCGTCCTGCAAAAAACAAACCCTCACATGGCCATATTGACGGAAAAATAAAAAAGTTATGGCTCTGGAAAGAAGTAGAGGGGAAAAAGAGAAACGCAAAAACTAAAAAGGGCTTCGTCTCAAAGGGGTTAAAAAAAAGTGTAAAAACCATCCCACCATGACAAGGTGTACCCCAATCTTGATGATCCTATCTCTAAACTAAAACCTCTCTATGTGCCAACTAACCGCAATAGATAAGAGCAGAGCATGACCCGGGCCTGACTGCTTAAACACCTGCCCGTGGAAAGCTAAATAGACAAGATTCACAGCCCAAAAAGGTGGAACCACAGCACTGCAATATGTTGATGAACCGTCACACTGTGGTCATTAACAAACCTAACCTAAAATAAAAACAAAATGAGAAAATACCCTGGAGTAAGGGTACCGTTACACCTAGCAATGCACCAGCGATATGACGCGGTCAGGATTGCTGGTGAATCGCTAGGTGGTCGCTAGTGAGCTGTCACACAGGCAGATCTCACTAGCGACATCGCTGGGGTCGGGGATCGCTACTTACCTGTCAGACGCGGCGATCCTGCGTCCTCCCGCCCGCCTCCACGCGTCGCAGGAAGTGGCCGACGAGGAATGGTCCAGCAGCTTCTCGCGCTATCAGCGATAACCAGCGGGGGAGCCGGTCGGAGGTAAGTATCACATGCAGAGATATCGCTAGCAATATCGCTGCAACGTCACAAAATTGGTGACTTTATAGCGATATTGCTAGCGATATCGCAGTGTGTAACGGGGGCTTAAGTAAATAGTACTTCGTACATACTGGGGCATTAGAGAGAGGGCCATCCAGATTGGGGTACACCTTGTTGCTGTGGGATGGCTTTTACACTTTTTTTTTTTTTCTTTTTCAAAACTGTGTCAACGAAGTACCCTATGTTATTTACTTGTACAATTACTATTTATTTACTTACTGCAGGGCATTTGATCATTTTCTTTTAAGTTCTGCCCATTCATGACCACGATGTGATTGTACATTTGTACATTGCACTTACACCAACAGGTGGCCGTTGCATTTCTTTGGTTTTGATAGAAAGGTACTACAAAAGAGAAAAAAGTATAGACCACTCAACTTTAATGTAAGGTACAGGTGCACAAATAACTTATAGCACTAGGATGCAACATGAGAGATGAACAGGCCACTGCTGGCAGTGAGATGGGCCAGTGCACTGATGGACACTTCGGGCATGTGGATATGTACCATCTACCTAAACATTGTACAGACCGCCCCAATGGCAGCCGGATTATGCGTCTGGTCCTGTCAATGGTATAATGGCCAGTCAGGAACGGTGAGGACTTGGCTCCAGATTCCCAGATCTCAATCTGATCGATCATATCCGGAGGTCACACCTCTCAATGTCCAGGACTATAGCACCAGCTGCCAGATGCCGCTGGACACCTCAGATTTCTGGTGCAGTCTTCATTGTTGTAGAGTATTGCGGCTTTAGTAATACTGATGATCACTTGTCTGAATGTGGGAAGATCTGGAAGGGTTGGAGGAGGGATCCCATTTCCCTCACTCCTGAAATCATTTTTTTTTCCTTAGTGCAAATGTTTGTTTTTTTTCGGTAGGTGGAAGACATAGAATTTGCACAGATCGAGATGAAAGTGATTGAAGGTTTGAAGATCGGTAATGACTGCCTGAAGAAGATGCATGAGGTGGGTCTGTTGTTGAGATTCGGTGCCAATTCTGTCCCTGTTGTTTGGAGAGAACTTGTGTATATTTTATTTATTTGCACTAGGTTATGTCCATCGAAGAAGTGGAGAGGATTATGGATGAAACCCAGGAAGGAATAGAATACCAACGGGTAAGTGTAAAGCATCCTTGTACATGTCGTGATGGGGACATGGCGCTCTGTAAGGCTTAATCTATGATTGGAGACCCAGCATGAACTCTGCTTCTCTGTCTGCAGCAAATTGATGAACTACTAGCAGGAAGCCTGACGACAGAGGACGAGGAGGCCATTCTGGAGGAGCTGGAGGCCATCACTCAGGTACGCTGGGTTCTGATTTTACATTATTTGGCAGGTGAGAGTAGCATTTATGGGCAGAAGTTACATAACAATTTTCCTTTCTGTAAACCTTCCTGCACCCACCCCAAGTAAAGCCCCAGATATAGCTGTGTGCATTTAGCTTCAACTTTACTCTGGGTCATCCAAAACTTCTCACATTTGCATTAAGGAAAGAGGCGACGACCACTTAACTAACAGGCGGCTGCTGATACCATGTTGGCAGTCCCTCTCACCTCAAAATGCTGCATTGACTATTTGTGAGGGTAAATTCAGCCAAACTACAGTTAAGGTACTGTCACACTTAGCGATGTACCAGCGATATGACGCGGTCAGGATCGCTGGTACATCGCTAAGTGGTCGCTAGTGAGCTGCCACACAGGCAGATCTCACCAGCGACATCGCTGGGGACGGGGGTCGCTACTTACCTGTCGCACTAGGCGATCCTGCGTCCTCCCACCCGGCTCCACGCTCGTCTCTCCACAGGAAGCTGACGACGAGAAACAGTCCTGGACGTTCTCGCGCTATCAGCGATAACCAGCGAGGGAGCGGGTCGTAGGTAAGTATCAGACACAGCGATGTCGCTAGCAATATCGCTATAACGTCACAAGTTATAGCAATATTGCTAGCGATATCGCTTAGTGTGACAGTACCTTTAGGTCCATATATATTTTGACAGAGACAACATTTTTCTAATTTTGGTTGTAGACGTTACCACAATGAATTTTAAACAAAACAATTGAGATGCAGTTGAAGTTCAGACTTTCAGCTTTCATTTGAGGGTATCCACATTAAAATTGGATGAAGGGTTTAGGAGTTTCAGCTCCTTAACATGTGCCACCCTGTTTTTAAAGGGACCAAAAGTAATTGGACAGATTAAATAATAGTAAATGTTCATTTCTAGTACTTGGTCGAAAACCCTTTGTTGGAAATGACTGCCTGAAGTCTTGCACACTGTAGCGCCAAACCATGCCAACATGAAAAATGAATTGCGTTACTGCATTAGAAGTATGAAAAATTGAGAAAGTTTAGCGCATAAAATGGCCACGTTATGTGTACCTGGAAGCCACGTTAAGGCATTTCTCGTTTTCCAGGTCCCTATTCTATGCCAATCCTCACTAAGACTGTAGTCTCCATCTGAATGGGAACCTATGAAAAATCCTCTGTCAGGACTGAAGTCTATATCTCTGTGGAGGGGAATTGGCCCTGGTTTGATTAAAAACGCCTGCAGCTATCAGGTGGAGTGCTCAGTCAGAGGATGGAGACTACAGTCTTAGTGAGGATTGGCATAGAATAGGAACCTGGAAAACGAGAAATGCCTTTTAACGTGGCTTCCAGGTACACATAACTTGGCCATTTTATGCGCTAAACTTTCTCAATTTTTCATACTTCTAATGCAGTAATGCAATTAATTTTTCATGTTTGCATGGTTTGGCGCTACAGTGTGCTTCCTTTTTTGCTTGAATGTATAGGAGTTGGTGACTCTTGGTTAAGCACCTGTTCACACTATGCTTATGCTTGGATGTGACGGTCAGTTTTTGAAATTTGCCTGAAGTCTTGAACTCATGGACCTCACCAGACGTTGTTTCCTCCTTTTTGATGCTCTGCCAGGCCTTCACTGCGGTGGTTTTCAGTTGCTGTTTGTGGGCCTTTCTGTCTGAAGTTTAGTCTTTAACAAGTGAAATGCATGCTCAATTGGGTTGAGATCAGGTGACTGACTTAGCCATTCAAGAATATTCCACTTCTTTGCTTTAATAAACTCCTGGGTTGCTTTGGCTTTATGTTTTGGGTCATTGTCCATCTGTAGTATGAAACGACGACCAATCAGTTTGGCTGCATTTGGCTGGATCTGAGCACACAGTATGGCTCTGAATACCTCAGAATTCATTCGGCTGCTTCTGTCCTGTGTCACATCATCAATAAACACTAGTGATCCAGTGCCACTGGCAGCCATGCATGCCCAAGCCATCACACTGCCTCTGCTGTGTTTTACAGATTATGTGGTAAGCTTTGGATCATGAGCTGTACAACGCCTTTGCCATACTTTTCTCTTTCCATCATTCTGGTAGAGGTTGATCTTGGTTTCATCTGTCCAAAGAATGTTCTTCCAGAACTGTGCTGGGTTTTTTTAGATGTTTTTTTAGCAAAGTCCAGTCTAGCCTTTTGATTCTTGATGCTTATGAGTGGCTTGCACCGTGCAGTGAACCCTCTGTATTTACTTTCATGCAGTCTTCTCTTTATGGTAGATTTGGATATTGATGCGCCTACCTCCTGGAGAGTGTTGTTCACTTGGTTGGCTGTTGTGAAGGGGTTTCTCTTCACCATGGAGATTATTCTGCGATCATCCACCACTGTTGTCTTCCGTGGGCGCCCAGGTCTTTTTGCATTGATGAGTTCACCAGTGCTTTCTTTCTTTCTCAGGATGTACCAAACTGTAGATTTTGCCACTCCTAATGTTGTAGTAGTTTTTCAGATGGGTTTTTTCTGTTTTTGCAGCTTAAGGATGGCGTGTTTCATCTGCATGGAGAGCTCCTTTGACCGTTGTTCCCTTCACAGCAAAACCTTCCAAATGCAAGCACCACACCTCAAATCAACTCCAGGCCTTTTATCTGCTTAATTGAGAATGACATAACAAAGGGATTGCCCACACATGTCCATGAAATAGCTTTGGAGTCAATTGTCCAATTACTTTTGGTCTCTTTAAAAACAGGGTGGCACATGTTAAGGAGCTGAAACTCCTAAACCCTTCATCCAATTTTAATGTGGATACCCTCAAATGAAAGCTGAAAGTCTGAACTTCAACTGCATCTCAATTGTTTTGTTTAAAATTTGTTGTGGTAATCTCTAGAACCAAAATTAGAAAAATGTTGCCTCTGTCCAAATATATATGGACCTAACTGTATTCTTCTTGCATGTCATGAATACAAGTGAGAAGATGCAATCGTTACTAAAGACCCAATTGTGTTGAGCTTATGGATTAGAGGCAGGTAAAGGGTAAATCCAATGGTCTCTTAGGTCGTCGATACAAATTTTAGTAAAACCTGTGACCTCATAATGAAAGGTGCCTATAGGGAATGTCACAACCCTTTAGCACTACCCAGAGATTTCCAGTACTGGAAATCTGACACCACATGCAAAGCAATGGCCGCATCTTGAATATGGAAATCAGTGGCAGCCAGAGATCAGAGGATTTTCCTCTTAAAGAAGTTATCCACTACTTGTACAACTTCTCATACCCCAATCAGCGCTGGCATCCCTGTCCCCGCCTCCTGTCGAATTGAGCAGGAAGAGGAAGTCTGAGATCAACTGCAGCCCGGACATCCTCTTCATGTCCCGATGCGGGGACAGTGACACCAGCGCTGACTGTTTGCCGGCATGACGTGTCGTAACAACTGCTCTCTAGCCCCGGGGCCGTGAATGGCGACACCATGGGGAAAGACTCCGGAACAGGAGGTGAGTATAGGCTTTTTTTATTTTGTGGGGCCAAACATTTTGATCAAGACAACCCTTTTAACTGACTGAAGACTCAGCTCCAGCTGTTTGGTGCTAAAGTCTCAGAAAATATCTCGGGGTCCAATAAATATTAGATAACTGCAGATCTCATAGAAATAGCAGCATCTGCCATCTTATTATCCAATGTCTGTGGTCTGTATGTCAACGGTCTGGGTGTATGTTGGTACTTCACTACTCACAGATTGAGGCAAACCCAGTGGTGTGGGTGCACTTTGTAAATGAGCAGCCTGAAACACGTTGTGTGATGGCGCCATGTGTTATGCTAGATTGTAATAAGTGTTTCACATCTCCTTCTTCCTTACAGGAAGACCTGGAACTCCCAGAAGCTCCCATGGAGAAGCTCCCCGCCGATACCACTCCAGGTAGCTCTTTGTTGATACCTCTGCTTCCTGCCGAGGGGGGGAGCATACATCTGTAATGTGGCGGCTGATGCAGCATGACAGGACTTTTTTTTTTTTTTTTCTCCTAAGTGATTCATACGGTATGAGGTCAGACTCATGTGGAAGTGCAAAAAAGTCATAGTGCATACTGTGTGCATGAGGGTTTAGGTTTATGTGGGACTTTTTGAATTTTAGCTGTTCAAAGAGGTTGTCCACTACTAGACTTCTCCTTTTCAGTAGCCCCAATGTGCTTGATAAAATTAAAGAGGAAAAAAAAAAAGCGTACTTACCTCCTGAACCGGTTCTGCTCCTCTGAGCACTGTGTTCCCTATTGATCTTGTGACGTTATGTCACTGGAGCACTGCGGCCTATTGACATTCTCTGATGGACTGCAGCCTTCACAGATCTGTTAGAGGAAACGTCTGCCCTGATGGACAGTTAAGTCTGCAGCCAATCAGTGTTAGCTGGTAGTCTGCAGTGCTCTCGTGACATAATGTCATGAGATCATCAGGGAACCCTGCGCTCAGAGGTTGGAGTGATGCCAGTCCAATTTTGTTTGTTTTTGTTTTTTTTAAATCCTACACATTTTTTACATTCAAAAGGTTTCATGAAATGTGTACTGTTTGGCCTAGTTGCATAATAAGTTAACTGAGAAATCCATTATTGACCCTCTTGTTACGCTAGAGTGTGTAACTTTTTCTGAGCTCCTTTTTTATCTCATGACCTCTAGCAAATGTCCTCGGATAAGGCGTTATCCGAGCATACTCGTGTGCTAACCGAGTGCTTTCTGCGTACTCAATAAATATGTTTGAGTCCCTGTGACTGCATATCTCGTGGCTGTTAGACAGCGGTAACACATGCAGGGATTGGATGAATACCATCAGTCTGATTAGTGTATGTTTGTTTTTTTGTTTTTTTTAAGGGCAGCAATCACACCAAAACTACAGTCTTGTGAACTTGGCCATACATTGACTCGCAGTCTGCAATTGGAAACTGACTTTTCTCCTTTTGCATTCTTTCACCAGAGAAACAAGTCATCAAGAACAAACCCCAACCACAGCTGGTGGCCGCGTCCTAACCTCGTGCCCACTTCGTGCAGTTGGAAAGTTTGTATGTTTGCTTTTTTTTTTTTCTTGTACCCCCAGAGGGAGCCCCATGCTTGAATGCTCTGCCCACTATTCCTACAGGGAGGGAAAAGGGTGCATCTAGCTCCTTGTGAAATGTGACAAACTGCATCGCCCTCTCTGGTTTACATTAGGGTGGCCTCTTCCAGCCTTCGGGGGGTGGTAAATCTGCCCTTTGGACAGCCTTTCCAACAGCGGGAGACATACTAGTCGCTCATGAACTCTTTACTAAACAGTGGGATTTCAGTATCGCACAGCCTGTGTTGTCTGTTGTAGATGATTTAATGAGAGATGATCCATGGTGGCGCAGTCGTGCCCCCTCCAATCGTTTGCTGTTTTTACATTGTATAATGTATGGGCATCAGTGGCTTTAATTACTGCAGACTGGACAATTCGAGAACTGCCACCTATGTATTATCTGGGTCCTACCAAGGACCACAGGTACCCTTCTACACTGACGACGCCAGGAGCCCTGTGTCCAGATCTTGAACTTGCTTCCATTTTTATTATGGTGGAAGGTAACCAGTACTTCGACATGATGGATTTTCATCATTGTGCATGCGCGGTTCAGATTTTTTTTTTTTTTTTTTTTTTTTTGGTTGTATACTCAATTTGCTATAATGAAGATTCAGAATAAAAGCACTAAAAAGTACACGAGCACTGAAAAAAAAGAAATACAAAATGGTTATATTTAATCGGTTCCAGACGTCTTGTCCACCTTGTGGTCATGTGATCAACGCTTTCCTCACCAGGATTCATCAAGGTGCAGACCTCATTATATTGGAGTGCCTTAAAACAGCATATCTGGAGATATACAGGCTGATGCATGCACTCCGGTCACTGCTTGAGGTGTTCAATGACAGCAAGCGGAGGTCTTGAATAGGGAGAGGAATTTAAACAGCAAGTATATTGCAGAAGGGACTGCTCAGCTTGGGACTGGGGAGAGTCCTGAAGTTTGGTGTGGTGCTGCGATGCATTTTTCTGTGGCCCAAATGCACTTCTTACAAGGGCCCAGTAGCATTTAGCTGCCCCGTGTGTACATGATGGCTGAGAGTTAATGAAAATTTTAGAATTGCCAACATTCCCATGAATTTTACAACAAAAGAGGTTACTTCTGGATTAGAAAAACATGGCTGATGTCGTCCAAAAAACGCTGCCACCCTTGTCTACAAGTTGTCTGATATTTGTATCTCGGCTCTTTTTAAAGTGAGTGAGGTTGAGCTGCAATATCGGACACATCCTGCGGTTAAGGGTGGCGCTGTAGAGATAAAAAGCAATTATGTTTTCTAATACTATACACCACTTTAAGTACTAAGGCCAATATTCTCTGTTTCACATGTCACAGCCCTAGGAGATTGCTCTATAGTGTTATTTGCAATCTATGACAGGGGAGGCTCCTAATATATCAGAATGGAAACCTCATCACCCAGATATATATTTATCCCCTGCACAGAAGGGACCGCTCCTGCTGCCGCCCAGTCACAGTAGGGGTGTGATGTTGGCCATTGCGATTTAATGATAATTTTGAAGATTGAAGTTTTTATGATTTTCAATTTTGTGTTTTTAAAAATCCTAATAAAATGTATAAAGCACCAAAAGTCGTGGTCGTGAAGTATGAGCGCCAGCAGTGGGCTGGGGTCCTTAGAGGAAAGTGAAGAAGCCCCCATGGGTATATGCTGTACTCTTAGGTGCTAACCAAGATCAACGCAGTGTAAGAGTTTTGCCGGATCTGGACAATGACTTTATGGCATTCAATAAAGCTATGTCTGTAGTCATCGTCTTTCGCCATGTTCACCTCACATATTATCCACTCATCAGTGGCTCCTTTGAACACTTGAAAAAATAGGATTTGGACATTAACGCTGATACAATCATTAACTGTAAAGGGGTTGTCCAGGCTTGGGGCTCGAGTGTGCAGTCAGTCTGTGACTGCATTGTGCTGTTCTGCTAATTCTGGAATATATGTTCCAGGATTGTTATTTCATGAGGAATACAAGTACTTACTAAAACAGACATGTTAGGAGAAGGTGACAGGACCTCTTTAAGACTTAAAGTGACCTGTTGGATTGGCTTGTGCTCTGCTCGTATAATGGCTGGATGCGGAGCAATGACAATTCCGAGATGTGAGTGCGCTGGGCTGTAGCTTCGCTGCCTGCTGTACTCCCACGTAGTGCGAGCGTGGGATGATCTCCTTGACTCAGCTGCATCTCACCCCTCACATTGTGATTCACATGCACACAGGGGCATTTCACCCACCTCCCACTGAGTAGGATGCTGAGAGAATCAGACCCTCATTCCCTCCAGCTTTTCCTCTAGTCTCATCGATTCAACAAAGAATCTTCTGCATTGTCAGAAATATTCTCTCCCCCCTTTCTAGGTAAGCACTTGATCAATGGTGACAATAGCGGTACATAATTCCCCAGCTTCATCATCCACAGTGCACACAATGGTGGCAGTACCCAGCTTCCCCACCAGGGGCCAGAGCTGACCTTTATAGCTGTGCTGCTTGCCGTACACCTGCACAGTATGAACATGGTGCAGAGCTGGGTGTTGCATTGTCACCAGCTTATGTAATAATGTGGGTTGGTCGGCCATACTATTACCCGTCCATGATATGATTCGCAGCTCTCCTGTTATGCTGATCGTGCCTCAACACCTTAAGATCCAAGCATTTTACAATAAAATTGGTTATGTTCTGGCAGAAACCTTAGGCTGAGTTCACATTACATTAGCCCCCTATGTTCAGTGACTCTATTGGGACTTGCGTTCAGACTTCCACAAAATGTGATTGGGGCGTATGCGCTGATGGGGCCATTGACTGTAATGATGCAGACGGAGTCAGTGTGCTCTGAAGTGCATCATTTTCAGCTATATATGCCTAGTTGAGGTTGGCAGAAAGACACAGTCGACTACGTCCTGCTGCCTGCCCCCTATAGGCCTATATGGGTGAAAATGATGCACGACAGCATACGGGGACTCCGTCAGCACGTACGTCGTTCACTTGTTAAAGAGAGTGTACAACCTCCGTCTCATGTTTTGGTTCAAGACTGAGTCCTAAAGTGGAATGATAAACTTTTACAGTCCTAAAAGGGTTACAGGCAAGCAGCTTCTTGGAGAACCTGGACTTTTACATAAGCTGATCGTTGGGGAGCGAGAGTTCTAATAGTTATCGTTAAAGGAGTACTGTCATCATTCTCCTAAAATCAATGCCTGACAGCGTCCCAGCTGTAGAGACTGTGGCAACTAGGAATTAGTGACTGGCGGAAACAGGACTCTCAACGATGGGCACCAATCGAGCATGTGTGAATGTATGATATGTCCTAGTGATGTGCCATATAGGTGTAGTATAGGAATACCTCTTTATTTATCATCTATATATCTGCAGGGGAGACTACATTATTTCCTGCACCAGTGTAGAAATGGCGTCACACTCTGTCCGCTGTCTCTGCATGAGCGAGGTCTTCAATCTGCTGCTGTTTAACAGCTGCAAATCTAAAAAGGTGTATAATGGGTCTACGTGTGCCATGGACCCATTATAACCTGTGGGTCAGTGCTTATGGTCAATTTTCCATGAAATCTGATGGTCTGCGTGGAAAAATATTGCAGCATGCAATGTAAAGGCAGCTCCAGCACCAGCCTGCAGTGAGGACACGGAGCCGGACACATCGGCAGCTTGCCCTGTTTTTACATACGGAAACCCAGCCCAGCTCTTAGCATGTTATTTGTAGTTTTCAACAACAGAAAGGCATGTTTCCTTCCATCTCTGTCATCTGTGACACCTGCCGCTGTCAGATAAGTGTCACTATAGGTGTTGCCACACCAATCTGCCCTCCACTGTGCCAACCACACGTTGAGCTTTTCCAATAATGGTCCAAGGTCATAATAATACTTGAGGCCTTCACCACCCGGGCAACCATTCAAACTTGGTTTTGTCTTTTTTAGGAAGTGACACAGGGATGTGGTCCCTGCAGGTGCTGTAATATTAGCAAACAGGAAAGTGTTAACGTGCTAAAGCCTTGGAAAATGGTGTGGGGGCAGAAGGACCTCCTGTGGGTGACTGGAAGTGTGCTGGTGTCAAGCAGTACCTGGAAAGGGAGCTCATTTATATGTCTGCGATAAGCCCACCTCCCTCTTCCCTATGTTTACATTTGTATCCCTCTTTAAGTATCTCGCCATAAAAAAGCGTTTGCTGGGAAATTCCCATATAGCTCCCATCCTCTGGGACCCCCAACGATCCTGCGAAAGAAGAGTTTGTAGCGCTGAATCTGCACTGCATCTCCTCCCACAGTGGCACTCCCAGCATAGCAGCAAAGGAGGGGGCTAGAGAGACCCCCATTCACATTATTGGAGCTGCAAAACAGTTTCCTTACATATCGAGTGGTTGAGACGCCACTGTGCAGGGAGAAAGTAAAAAGGGATTTAGATCTTCCTTCATTCTCAGGATCGTGAGATCACAAAGATCAGATAACCATCGATCAAAAACTGATGTTATGATGGCACCTGGTTTAATTCCTATATATTTTACCTTTCTCCTAATTATCTGCAAATCTCCCAGATTTAGAACATGCTTCAAAAAATATATGCAAAATTTTGGACATTAATCACACCCTCCAGGAACACCCTCAAAATAACCATCTTTGGATGTGGTTTTGTGTAGCCCTACCTCATTTGATGAAAAATCACATGTGTCCCACCACTCCTGTAGGCAGTTAATGGAGCGGTAGTGAGCATGTGCGACCATCACTCCTACAGCTAGTGAATGGAGTGGTAGTGAGCATGTGCAACCACCACTCCTATAGCCAGTGAATGGAACGATAATGAGCATGTGTGATCACCACTCCTATGAGCAGAATGGAGTGGTAGTGAGCATGTGCAACCACCACTCCTATAGCCAGTGAATGGAACGATAATGAGCATGTGTGATCACCACTCCTATGAGCAGAATGGAGTGGTAGTGAGCATGTGCAACCACCACTTCTATAAGCAGTGAATGAAACCGTAGTAAGCACGTGCAACCACCACTCCTTTAGACAGAGAATGGAGCAGTGGTCGCACATGCTTACTACTGCTCCATTCACACACAACTCTGGGACCCCTGGTCTGCTGATGGGGGTCCCATCAGTCACACCTCCATGATTGTATATGGAACTTATCCTCCAGATTGGTAATCTGTTTTTGTTTTTGTTTTTTATGTTTTTTTATATATAAGACAACCCCTTTAATTCAGATTCATGAACAGAATTCCAGAAATGCAATGAAGATGGGCACTTACTAGGGCAGGCCAGTAGCACATGATATATGTACTAATTAAATATTCTGGATTATCAAAGTCATACAGAAATATATATATAAATATAATTACACTTCATCCATAATCTGCCATTCGTTCAGAATGAACATTATATTGCAAGTCTTGCACTACAAAGAATGTCTTCATTATTTGCATTTTTGGATTATCAGATGATGCTTTTCCTATCCCTACGGCTGTCATTTCCCTGTGAGCATTACTACTGTCATAACCGCCCCGGCACATTGTGCAGAGCAATTATTATTATGTCTTGACCTCTTTTCCCAACTGCCATCAGACTTACTTGCTGTGTGTTTTAGAAAATCCCTTCATCAGCAATTTTCTTGCTCATGCAGAACATTACCAGTAATGAGCGAGCCGTCGAGGAAAGCAGTGAGTCTCAAGGTATTATTACTTATTACTAACTGCAGAAATGTGGAAGAACCCTTCATGGTGTGATACTCCAGCAGCGGGTCAATGGGAGTGGCTGCTTTAAGGGTAGCTGCCTATATAAAAAGGACAGGGCTACATATCAGATCCCGAACCTAATCCTGTATATTGCGACACCCCCCCCGATATTAATATTTGCCACAAATTTCAACTATATATGCGCCCTCAGGAGATAGACATGCGCCCTAGAAAGAAACAGAGCCGCACATGCGCAGCCACATCTTGAGCACAGTTCAGGGAACTGTTTCCAAGATACAGGGGTTGAACAAAATAATGGAAACACCTAACATTTTGGCATCATAATCTTCGAACATGTTATAAACATGCAAACCGTGACATATGGTAATGTTCTGTAGCTGATTATTTGTGTTGTGATATGTGTATGTAAATTAACTGTTTGTTTTGCAGAATTGTAAGCACATTGATGAGAACCTGATACCGATGGCAGACCTCTCGGCTTTTCAAAGAGGCCAAATTGTCGGTGCTGGTATGGCAGGCGCTAGTGTAACGGAAAGTGCCCGAATGCTTGGCGTGTTAAGAGGTACTGGCTCCAAAGTAATGACTGCGTTTGAAAGAGAAGGAAAAACGTCCGCAGCAAAGCACAGGTCCGACCGAAAGTCGAAGTTGACTGAGAGAGACCGTCGGACTCTAAAGCGAATTGTGAGAGAGGATCGCAAGACCACGGCTCCAAAAATCACTGCTGAGCTCAATGAACACCTGCAGAACCCAGTTTCCACGAAAACTGTTCGTCGGGAGCTGCACAAATTTGGATTCCATGGAAGAGTTGCAATTCAAAAACCGCTGCTCGCAATGACAAATGTTTCCAAGCGTTTAGAGTGGTGTAGAGACCTCCAGAATTGGTCCCTCGAGCAGTGGAAACGTGATATTCTCAGAAGAATCATTGTTTACCCTATTTCTGACCTGCGGCCGAGTGTACGTTTGGAGACAGCCGAAAGAAGCATTCCATCCAGACTGCCTTCTCCCAACCGTAAAGCATGGTGGAGGTTCTGTGATGATCTGGGGTGCTATTTTGTGGAGATCCGCCAGGCCAATGATATCCCTTCATCGAAGAATTAACAGCCGAGATTGTTTAGGCATTTTGGGCGACCAAGTGCATCCTATGGTTCAAGCACTGTTCCCGGAGGGGAACGCCATCTTTCAGGATGATAATGCACCAATTCATACAGCTAGAATCGTTAAAGCATGGCACGAGGAACATTGCAATGAAGTTGAGCATCTCATCTGGCCCCCACAATCGCCAGACCACAACATTATTGAGCATTTATGGTCGATTTTAGAGATTCAAGTTAGACGTCGATTTCCGCCGCCATCATCGCTCAAAGAACTGGAGGGTGTTTTAACTAAAGAATGGGCTACAATTCCTTTGGAAATAATGCACACCTTGTATGAATCCATACCTCGGAGAATTGAGGCTGTAATCGTCGCAAAAGGTGGACCTACACCATATTAAATTAACTTTTGTTGATGTTTCCATTATTTTGTCTAACCCCTGTAGATGCGATGCTGGTCTCTGTGATGGGATCTGCATATCCTTTAAATATGACGTTAACCATTTCACCCCCTCCGCCTGTTTTCACCTTCCCGACCAGGCCAAATTTTACAATTCTGACCAATGTCACTTTATGAGGTTATAACTCTGGAACGCTTCAACGGATCCCGCCGATTCTGAGATTTTTTTTTTTCTTGACATATTGTACTTCATGACAGTGGCAAAATTTGTATGATGACTTGCGTTTATTTGTTAAAAACTCGGAAATTTGGTGAAAATTTAGCAGTTTTCACATTTTTAGCTTTCACGCCCTTAAACCAGAGAGTTATGTTACACAAAATAGTTAATAAGTAACATGTCTACTTTACATCAGCACAATTTTTGAAACATTTTTTTTTGTTAGGAAGTTAGAAGGGTTAAAAGTTGACCAGTGATTTATCATTTTTACAATAAAATTTACAAAACTGTTTTTTTAGGGACCACATTACACTTGAAGTGACTTTGAGGGGTCTAAATGACAGAAAATACCCAAAAGTGACACCATTCTAAAAAAAATGCACCCCTCTAAGTACTCAAAACCACATTCAATAAGTTTATTAACTCTTCATGTGCTTCACAGGAATCCATTGAATGTAGAAGAAAAAAAATAACATTTAACCTTTTTTCACCAAATTTTTACTTCAGACCCTTTTTTTATTTTTCCTTATTTTCACAAGGGTAACAGGAGAAAAGGGACCTCAAAAATGGTTGTACAATTTCTCCTGAACACGCCAATAACCCCATATGGGGGGAGAATCAATACTTGCTCGTACAGCAGGAGGTTGGAAGGGAAGGAGCACAGCTTCACTTTTTGAATGCAAAATTGTCTGGAATTGAGAGCGCCTAGACATTGGAAACCCCTCACAAGTGGCCCCATTTTGGAAAGAGAACCCCCTCAAGGAACTTATCTAGATTTGTGTCCAGCACCTTGAATCTCCAGGTGTTTCACAAAAATTTATAACTGTGAGCAGTGAAAATAAAAAATCTATTTTTTTTTTTCACAAAAATGTTCTTTTAGCCCCAAATTTGTTATTTTTACAAGAGAAAATGGACCACAGATATTGTTGTACAATGTCTCCTGAGCACGCTGATACCCCATATATAGGGTAAAACTACTGTTTGGGCACACGGCAGGGCTAGGAAGGGAAGGATCCCCGTTTGACTTTTAGAATGCAAAATTGGCTGGAATCATTAGCGGATGCCATGTCACGTTTGGCAACCCCTTGATGTGCCTAAACAGTGGAAACCCCCACAAGCGACTCCATTTTGGAAAATAGACCCCACAAGGAATGTATCAAGAGATGTGGTGAGCACCTTGAACCCCCGGGTGCTTCACAGAAGTTTATAACATAAAGCCCCAATTTTTTAATTTTCACAAGGGTAATAAGAGGAATCACACGATACAGTTTCGTGTGCTATTTCTCCTGAGTACATCAATACTCCATATGTGGTCAAAAACTACTTTTGAGGCACAGTGCAAAGCTCAGAAGGGAAGGAGCACCATATTCAAGTTCAGATTTTACTTGAATGGTTTGAGGGTGCCATGTCACATTTGCAGAGCCCTTGAGGTGTCAGAACAGCAGAAACGCACCATAAATAACATTCTTTTACAAACTGCACCACCTCTCAATGAATTCATCTAGGGGTGCAGTGAACATATTGACACATATGCCTCACAGAAATTTATACCATTGGGTGGTGCCAGAACAGCAGAACACCTCACGGTACATCATGGCACCGTTCATTTTGAAAATCAGATGTCGCAGAGATGGATTATGATGTGGGACAGGTGAGGGGATATGGTTGTTTATTATTTGTTTTTTTACAAGGAACATGGGCTTCAATGGATTAGGCATATGGTGAGTATAATTTTTTTTATTTTTAAATAAATGTGTAAAATGGTGTGCAGTTTTATTTCAAATAAAGGATTTTATTCTTGCTGTGTTTATTTCAATACTTACTATGTCTTATAGACACCTCTCCATTACTAACCCCTGGGCTTGATGTCACTTGACAATACAAAGGTGACATCAACCCTATTACTCCAATTGACACTGCCACAGGGCATGTGGGAAGAGCGAGGCTAAAGAGGTACTGTCACACTTAGCGATGTACCAGCGATCCCGACCAGCGATATGACGCTGTCAGGATCGCTGGTACATCGCTACGTGGTCGCTAGTGAGCTGCCACACAGGCAGATCTCACCAGCGCCATCGCTGGGGATGGGGGTCGCTACTTACCTGTCACACTAGGCGATCCTGACGTCCTCCCGCCCGGCTCCACGCTCGTCTCTCCACAGGAAGCGCCGCAGGAAGCTGACGACGAGAAACAGTCCTGGACGTTCTCGCGCGATCAGTGATAACCAGCGGGGGAGCGGGTCGTAGGTAAGTATCAGACATAGCGATATCGCTAGCAATATGGCTATAACGTCACAAATTATAGCGATATTGCTAGCGATATCGCTTAGTGTGACAGTACCTTTAATGCGCCAATTCTGGGGAGGCTTAGGGCTGATGTTGGGTAACCTGAGACAGGGGAAATATCTCTCCTGATGAAAATAAGTGCTTTTTCTTTGCAAAAAAAAATTTTGCATCAACATTTTGAGAATTATAATTTCTCACAAATTTCTGCTTTTTGTGGGACGTGTTGTCATTTTTATTTGTACCATTTTCAGGTACATCACATTTTTTGATTGCTTTCTATTCCCATTTTTGGGAGGCAGAATGAACAAAAAACAGCAATTCTGTTTTTTTTTGGAGGGGGTGCTTTAAATGCCGTTCCGTATGAAGTAAAAATTGATAATACAGTTTTACTCTTAACCCCTTAATGACCAGATATATTTTTGGTTTTGCATTTTCATTTTTTGCTCCTCTTCTTCCCAGAGCAATAACGTTTATTTTTTGATCAAAATGGCCACGTGAGGGCTTGTTTTTTGCAGGATGAAAAATTGCACCATTTTCTGATAC
Source organism: Dendrobates tinctorius (assembly GCF_039654945.1). Lineage (NCBI taxonomy): Eukaryota > Metazoa > Chordata > Amphibia > Anura > Dendrobatidae > Dendrobates > Dendrobates tinctorius. The sequence continues at coordinate 1,087,012 of NW_027361879.1, read as the reverse complement.
CCATAGCGTCTCCATTTTTCGTAATCTCGGTTTGGGTGAGGGCTTATTTTTTGTGCGTCAAGCTGATGTTTTTAATGATACCATTTTGGTGCAGATATGTTCTTTTTAATGCAATATCACACTGACCAAAACACGTAATTCTGGCGTTTTTACTTTTTTTCTCGCTACGCTGTTTAACGATCAGGTTAATCTTTTTTTTTTTTTTTTTTTATTGCTAGATTGGGCGATTCTGAACGTGGCGATGCCAAATATGTGTAAGTTTGATTTTTTTTATTTTGAATGGGGCGAAAGGGGGGTGATTTGAACTTTTTGTATTTTTAATTTTTTTTTTAATATTTTTAAAAAACTTTTTTTTTTTTTACTTTTGGCATGCTTCAATAGTCTCCATGGGAGACTAGAAGCTATCATAACCCACCGGGTGGCGCTCATAGCAATCCGGCACTGACAACCATTGAGGTCTCTAGGAGACCTCTGGTTGTCTTGCCAACCCATTGGTGACCCGCGATCATGTGACGTGGTCACCGATGGGCAGATTTACGGCATGAATGCCGGAAGTGCATGTTAAATGCCGCTGTCAGACTTTGACAGCGGTATTTAATGGGTTAACCCCTTCATGACCAAGCCTATTTTGACCTTAATGACCAGGCCATTTTTTGCAATTCTGACCAGTGTCCATTTATGAGGTAATAACTCAGGAACGCATCCTAGCAATTCCGAGATTGTTTTTTCGTGACATATTGGGCTTGATGTTAGTGGTAAATTTAGGTCGATAATTTTTGTTTTTCTTTGTGAAAAAAATGGAAATTTGGCAACATTTTTGAAAATTTCCCAATTTTCAAATTTTGAATTTTTATTCTGTTAAACCAGAGTTATGTGACACAAAATAGTTAGTAAATAACACTGGGGAAAAATTTCTGTTGAGTTAGGTTTATGAGCTGATTTATACTAAAATTGGCATGCTGATTCCAAAAATGTACTCAGTTTTTTTCTATCACGTCAAGTTTTTCCTCCTCAACTTACCTGCCATAGAAGCACAATTGCACTGATTTCTGTAATAAGACTTGTTATCTGAGTACAATTCGACTCATATAGAGCTACGTGGCAACTTGTAAGAGTAGTCACAACTGAGACAGTGTGGCGAGAGGTGTGTACAGCTCCCAATACGTCATAATTATCAATATCTTTACACAAAAAATGTATCATAGTAGGAATAAATAGGATTTGTGATAGCTTTTCTCTTTACATTGGGCGCTTAGTTGTAATTTATATATCTTTTATGATTTTTTTTCTTTGTTAGTTTTCAAAGCTTGTAACTTTCCATCTCAGTGTTTTATTTACTTATGTACATATTTCCTTTGTTTCAGATCATGTCTGCTCCTTCTTCCTCTCGTCGTAAATGCTTAAACAACCCTGACTCCTTCTGCTATATTTGAGGTGTTTTCACCATTTCAGTTCAAAGGGCAAACATCCGTGCATTTGTCAAACAAGCATATTTTGCATATTTTAAAGTAAAACTCGGTGATCAAGATAAGCCATGGGCCCCTCACATAGTGTGCAAGCAGTGTGTCAAGAGTTTACGGATGTGGACCAAAGGAACACGTGAAAAGTTGGCATTTGGTATCCCCATGGTGTGGAGAGAGCAAAAAAGTCATTCCACAGACTGTTACTTCTGTTTAGTGAAAACATCAGGATTTAACAGGAAAAATAAAAGTAAAATAGAATATCCAAATCTACCGTCAGCTATCAGACCAATGCCTCATTCAGCTGAAATTCCAGTGCCAGTTTTCGAACAGCTACCATCTCTAGAAGTTCTGAGTGATGTTGACGAACACAGTGACATCAATGATGCAGAATTTGAAAGTCACAAGGATTCAGTTCGTAAGGGATTTGATCAGCACGAGTTAAATGATTTAGCACGTGAATTGGGCTTATCAAAAAAAGCGTCAGAATTACTAGCATCAAGGTTGAATTAGAAACAGTTACTTGAACAAGGAGCGAAGGTATCATACTTTCGTACTAGAGAAAGTACATTTTTGCAGTACTTTCGGTGTGACAGCGGTTTTGTGTTTTGCCATAATATTCCTGGTTTACTACAAGAATTAGGGCTTTCAATGTACAATCCAAATGAATGGCGACTGTTTATTGATAGCTCAAAGCGGAGTCTTAAGTGTGTCCTTCTACACAATGGCAATTTATTTGGTGCAGTCCCTATTGGGCATTCTGTCTCTCTTCGTGAAGAACATGGAGATGTAAAGAGAGTTATTGAGTTATTGAAATATGACACACAATTGGATCATCTGTGTTGACCTTAAAATGGTTTGCTTCCTTCTTGGTCAGCAACGTGGGTACACAAAGTATCCCGGCTTTCTCTGTATGTGGGATAGCAGAGCTCGAGAAAAGCATTGGGTTGAGTCGAATTGGCCTCCAAGATCTGGTCTTAAACCTGGAGATCCTAACATTCTACATCAGCCACTTGTTGACAGGAAGAATAACTATTCCCACCTCTGCACATAAAACTAGGTCTCATGAAGCAATTTGTAAAAGCATTGCCAACTGACGGCGACTGTTTTAAGTACATCATGTTGGCACTTCCTGGACTGTCCATTGAAAAAATCAAGGCTGGTGTGTTTGATGGTCCACAAATTCGACAGCTCATCAAAGATGAACATTTCACCGGGACTATGTCAGATCTTGAGAAGAATGCTTGGTTATCATTCAAAGACGTCGTCAAGAACTTTCTTGGAAATACACGTGCAAGTAATTACAAAGAAATTGTTCAGAAACTATTGGAGAGCTACAAAGCGCTTGGTTGCAACATGAGTATTAAACTACTTTTTCTGCATTGCCATCTTGCCAACTTTCCGGAAAATCTTGGTGCTGTTAGCGATGAGCAAGGTGAACGATTTCACCAAGATTTGAAGGTTATGGAAGACCGTTACCAGGGTAGATGGGATGTACATATGATGGCTGACTATTGCTGGAGCATCAAACGTGATTGTCCTCAAGTTAAACACTCCAGAAAAAGCTATAAATGTACATTTTTACCTTAAATACTTGCATATATATATATATATATATATATATATATATCCTTTGTAAAAAATATGATAGTGTTAAAAAACATATTTGTCATGCCTATTTCTTATATATTTCATTTTTTGTTCATATTTGTACTATTTAAAAAAACAAAAACTTTTTAGGTACAGTAGTTTACATATTTTTGAGAAGACAAAAATCCTATAGTTCAAAAACTTGACGTGATAGAGAAAAACTGAGATCATTTCTGGATTCAGCATCCAAAAATTAAGAACAGTTGTCTGACCTAACTCCTAAAAAAATTGCGTTCCCCAGTGTAATATTTCCCACATGTCTACTTTACATCAGCACAATTTTGCAAACAAAATTTTTTTTTGTTAGGAAGTTATAAGGGTTCAAAATTGACCAGCGATTTCTCATTTTTACAACAAAATTTACAAAACCATTTTTTTTTAGGGACCACCTGACATTTGAAGTCACTTTGAGGGGGTCTATATGGCAGAAAATACCCAAAAGTGACACCATTCTAAAAACTGCTCCCCTCAAGCTACTCAAAACTTCGTTCAAGAAGATTATTAACCCTTCAGGTGCTTCACAGGAACTAAAGCAACGTGGAAGGAAAAAATGTACATTTTAATTTTTCCAACAAAAATGTTCTTTTAGCATCAATTTTTTCATTTTCACATGGGCAACAGGATGAAATGGATCCTAAAATTTGTTGGGCAATTTCTCCTGAGTACACCGATACCTCATATGTGGTCATAAACCACTGCTGTTTGGGCGCACGGCAGGGCTCAGAAGGGAAGGAGCGCCATTTGACTTTTTGAATGGAAAATTGACTCCAATCGTTAGCGGACACCATGTCGCGTTTGGAGAGCTCCTGTGTGCCTAAACATTGGAGCTCCCCAACAAGTGACCCCATTTTGGAAACTAGACCCCCCCCAAGGAACTTATCTAGATGCATAATGAGCACTCTTTTTCGCGTTTCCGCGGCGGTTTTAACCGCGTGATTTTGCCGCGAAAAATAAGCATCCCATGCATTCCTATGGGATTCCGCAATGCTGTGCTAATGCTGCGGTTTTTACCGCGGCGGAATCGCTTCGCGGTAAAAAACGCAGCATGCTCATTAATTTGCGGAATCGCGGCGATCCCGCACCCATAGGAATGCATTGTTCCGCTTACTTCTCGCATGTGGCTGTGCCCACCATGCGAAAAGTAAACAGAACAATTGCGGATGGTACCCACGGTCCGGAGGAGAGGAGACTGTCCTCCGGGCTTTGGGTACCATATCCCTGTAAAAAATAGAATTTAAAATAAAAAATATTGTTATTCTCACCCTCCGACGTCCCACGCAGCCTTCCCGCTTCTCTTTACGCTTCCGTTCCCAGTAGTCCTTTGCGAAAATGCCCGCGATGGCTGTGTTTGACGAGTGTGACCAACCTGTCAATCAGTTCTCCAAGCGATGCTACAGATCGCTTGGAAAACGCTAGCATTTTGCAAGCTAAATACGCTTGCAAAATGCTAGTTTTTCCGCGGGAAAATCGCGGGAATTTAAAATGCGATTTTCCCGCGGATTGGAATTCCGGAATTCTCGCGGTAATTTCCGCGAGAGTTCCGGTACGTGTGAACCCAGCCTAAACCCCCAGGTGCTTCACAGAAGTTTATAACGCCCGCTATTTTTTATTTTCACAAGGTTAACAGGCGAAATTGGACCACAAAAGTTGTTGTGCAATATGTCCTGAGTACACCGATACCCCATATGTGGGGGGGAACCACTGTTTGGATGCATGGGAGAGCTCAGAAGGGAAGGACCGCCATTTTGGAATGCAGAGTTTGATGGAATGTTCTGCTGGCATCATGTTGCGTTTGCAGAGCCCCTGATGTGCCTAAACAGTAGAAACCCCCCACAAGTGGCCCCATTTTGGAAACTAGAACCCACAAGGAGCTTATCTAGATGTGTAGTGAGCACTTTGAACCCCCAAGTGCTTCACAGAAGTTTATAACGCAGAGCCATGAAAATAAATGAAAAATTTTTTTTCCTCAAAAAAGATTTTTTAGCCCGCTACTTTTTATTTTCCCAAGGGTAACAGGATAAATTGGACCCCAAAAGTTGTTGTCCAATTTGTCCTGAGTACGCTGGTACCCCATATGTGGGGGGGAACCACTGTTTGGGCGCACGGCAGGGCTCAGAAGGGAAGGAGCGTCATTTGACTTTTTGAATGGAAAATTAGACCCAATCGTTAGCGGACACCATGTCGTGTTTGGAGAGCCCCTGTGTGCCTAAACATTGGAGCTCCCCCATAAATGACCCCATTTTGGAAACTACACCCCCTAAAAAAACTTATCTAGATGCATAGTGAGTACTTTGAACCCCCAGATGCTTCACAGAAGTTTATAACGCGGATCTGTGAAAATAAAAATATTTTTTTATTCCTCAAATAATGATTTTTTTAGTGCGCTATTTTTTATTTTCACAATGGTAACAGGAGAAATTGGACCCCAAAAGTTGTTGTCCAGTTTGTCCTGAGTACGCTGGTACCCCATATGTGGGGGAGGACCACTGTTTGGGCACACGTCAGGGCTCAGAAGGGAAGTAGTAACGTTTTGAAATGCCGACTTGATGGAATGGTCTGCGGGCATCATGTTACGTTTGCAGAGCCCCTGATGTACCTAAACAGTGGAAACCCCCACAAGTGACCCCATTTTGGAAACTAGACCAAGGAACTAATCTAGATGTGTGGTGAGTACTTTGAACCCCCAAGTGCTTCACAGAAGTTTATAACGCAAAGCCGTGAAAATAAAAAAAAAAAATTTCCACAAAAATATTTTTTTTAGCCCCCAATTTTTTATTTTCCCAAGGGTAACAGGAGAAATTAGAGCCCCCAAAGATGTTGTGCATTTTTTCCGGAGCACGCTGATACCTCGTATGTGGGGGTAAACCACTGTTTGGGCACACGTCGGGGCTTGGAAAGGAGGGAGCGCTGTTTTACTTTTTGAATGCAAAATTGGCTGGAATAAATGGTGGCGCCATGTCGCGTTTGGAGACCCCCTGATGTGCCTAAACAGTGGAAATCCCTCAATTCTATCTCCAACCCTAACCCCAACACACCCCTAACCACAGCCCTAACCCCAACACACCCCTAACCCTAATCCCAACTCTAACCCTAATTCCAACTGTACCCCTATTTCTAATCCTAATTCTGACCCTATCCCTATTTCTAACCCTAATTCTAGCCCTAGCCCTAAATATTTTCTTTATTTTATTATATGTCCCTACATATGGGGGTGATAAGGGGGGCGGTGATTTACTTTTTTTTTTAATTTTATTTTGATCACTGAGACTTTATCACAGTGATCAAAATAAATGAGTGAATCTGCAGCGTTGCAGATTCGAGCGGGCGCACTGCGCATGCGCCCGCCATTTTCCAAGATGGCGGCGCCCATCTTCGGAGACGGCGAGGCACCGTGGAGGGTGATGGGGGGAGCGAAGATTATGACGGTGGCTGCCGATCGGTGCCAGCAGCCGATCGGCGCCTCCAGTCGGTGGGGGGGGGGGGGGCTGATCGGTTTCTCCAGCCATGGCAGATGCTATTGCAGCATCTGCCATGGCTGAATTGTAATATTTCACCAAATTTCATTGGTGAAATATTACAATCGTTCTGATTGGCTGTCAAAAGTGAAACAGCTAATCAGAGCGATCATAGGCACGTGGGGGCTAAGCTACGCCCCCTGGGATTAACGTTGAAGGGTCCTCTGTGTGCGGGTCGGGTGACCCTTCAGTGACCCCGGTCACCCGACCCGCAGGGGGGCTTTAAAGTCATGAAGCCACATAGGCGACAATGGTCATAATGGCACCGTTTTTAATGACGCCTATGTGGCGTCATTGGTCGGGAAGGGGTTAATAGCCCTGGGTGGATCGCGATTACACTCACGTCTGTTTCGGGCACATGTCAGCTGTTCAAAACAGCTGACATGTGCCGGGAAAGATGTGGGCTCACCGCCGAAGCTTTATTTTTTTTTGCTTTACATAGTCCCACAATGGGACTTTGACTTTCAGCACTCTGATTGCAGTTATAAAGCATAGCATGTCAATTGTTTCACTGACACAAGTTAGACCATGCACATCGGACATTACCTTTCTGAATCCTGCTCATATAGGTACCATACACATGGTCAGGCTTTCAAATACATCGGTTAGGGACTGCTCTGATGGGTATACCTTGACGTTTGTTTTTTTATCATCTTTTTACTAGCACTCGCTGTTTACTGTTACTTTTTTACAACAGAGTATTTTTATACGTTTGTTTTACTGTGTTTTTCTGTGTTCCAGTCTTCTGGTGGTGTGAACACTGTCATACAGACTTGTTCGTTGTGTGCATGGCCCATGTGTTTGTGTCTAGACTATTACATGGGATGGAAAAAGACACCTCAAAGGAGATCTCATTTACAGTGGGGAAAATAAGTATTTGATACACTGCCGATATTGCAAGTTTTCCCACCTTCAAATAATGGAGAGGTCTGTAATTTTTATCGTATGTACACTTCAACTGTGAGATACAGAATCTAAAAATAAAAACAAGAAAATCACATTTTATGATTTTTAAATAATTAAATTGCATTTTATTGCATGAAATAAATATTTGATCACCTACCAACCAAAAAGAATTCTGGCTCTCACAGACCTGTTAGTTTTTCTTTAAGAAGCCCTCTAAAGGCCCCTTTACATTTAGCGAAGCACCAGCGATCCCGACCACGATACGACCCGGTCAGGATCGCTGGTGCATCGCTAAATGGTCGCTAGTGAGCTGCCACACAGGCAGATCTCACCAGCGATGTAGCGATGCTTGGCGGTCGTACTGACCTTTCAGACGAAGCGATAACCGCCGTCTTCCGCCTGCGTCCATAGCTCGCTCGTCGGCACCAGCAGAAAACCGACGACGAGAAATGGACGTGGACGATCTTGCGCGATCAGTGATAACCAGTGGGGGAGCCGGTCGGCAGTAAGTATCACATGTAGCGATATCGCTGCGTCACAAAATCGGTGACGCGCTAGCGATTTCACTGTGTAAAACCCCCTTTACTCTGCACTTATTACTTGTATTAATTGCACCTGTTTGGTCTGGTTACCTGTATAAAAGACACCTGTCCACACACTCAGTGACACTCCAACATGTCTAAGGACATTAGGGACAAAATTGTAGGCCTACACAAGGCAGGGAGGAGCTACAGGACAGTGGGCAAGCAGCTTGATGAGAAGGCAACAACTGTTGGCAGAATTATTAGAAAATGGAAGAAACACAAGATGACCGTCAATATTTTTTGGTCTGGGGCTCCATGCAATATCTCGCCTCCTAAGGAGGATTCTGAGAAAGGTCAGGAAATAGGCCAGAACTACATGCGAGGACCTGGTCAATGATCTGAAGAGAGCTGGGACCAAAGTCTCAAATATTACTGTTAGTAACACACTATGATGTCATGGATTAAAATCCTGCAGAGCACTCGAGGTCCCCCTGCTCACGCTAGCACATGTCCAGATCCGTTTGAAGTTTGCCAGTGACCATCTGGATTATCCAGAGGAGGCGGCTTGGCAGAAGGTAATTTAGTCAGATGAGACCAAAATAGAACTTTTTGGTATCAACTCCACTCGCCATGTTTGGAGGAAGAAGGATGAGTTCAACACCAAGAACACCATCCCAACCATAAAGCATGGTGGGGGAAACTTCATACTTTGGGGGTGCTTTTCTGCAAAGGGGACGGGATGACTGCACCGTATTGAAAGGATGGATGGGGTCATGTATCGCAACCTCCTTCCCTTAATAAGAGCATTGAAGATACGTCGTGGCTGGGTCTTCCAGCATGACAATGACCTGAAACACACAGCCAGAGTAAATAAGGAGTGGCTCTGTAAAAAGCATTTCAAGGTCCTGGAGTGGCCTAGCCAGTCTCCAGACCTGAACCCCGATATAAAATCTTTGGAGGGAGCTGAAATTCAATGCTGACCAGCGACAGCCACGAAACCTCAAAGTTCTGGAGAAGATCTGTATGGAGGAGTGTTCTGGAGAAGATCTGTATGGAGGAGTGGGCCAAAATCTCTGCTGCAGTGTGTGCAAACTTGGTCAAGAACTACAGGAAACGTCCGACCTATGTAATTACAAACAGAGGTTTATGTACCAAGTATTAAGTTGTTTTTTTTATTGTATCAATTACTTATTTATTGCAATAAAATGCAAATTAATTATGTAAAAATCATTCAGTGTGATTTCCTGGATTTTTCTTTAATATTCTGTCTCTCACAGTTGAAGTGTACCTATGATAAAAATTTCAGACTTCTCCATTCTTTGTAACTTGCAAAATTGACAGGGTATCAAATACTTATTTTCCCCCCTGTATATGTAAACGTAAATGTGTGGTCAAAGCAAAGGACTGGCACACAACTTATCCCTTGCAAAGACCATACTAAGGACCAAGGGGCACGCATTACAGGTGGAGGAAAGGCGATTCCGGTAGCTAAGTAGGAAAGGGGTTCTTTACGTTTAGAGTAGTGAGGCTGTGGGATGCCGACCACAAGAGGTAGTGATGGCAGACACTATAACAGCTTTTAAAAAAGGGCCGGATGCTCTTCTCACAACAAATGGAATTGTGGGTAATAAATAGTCTAGCCATAGAGATTGTAAAACTGGTGGAGAAGGTTGAACTTGGTAGACCTGTGTGTTTTTTTTCAAACTCTGTAACTTTATGATGATTTGTCTAAATTTCTGTGAAATAATTGCAGGTAAGTAGGTTTCATTCCAGGCTTTTCAGCAGTCTATTTGCCTTCAGCTGCATTGATATCAGAACGTACTCATTTGGAGTACAGATGATGGAAGTGAAAGTGTCAGTTCAGCACCTGTGTCTCAGTAAGAGCTCATTCACATGTCAGTTTTTATTATATGAGTGCTATTGGTGTTTTTCAAGGATAGCAGAAAAATCACTGATTTCTGAAAGAGCCTTAACCATGGAGATAAGCTGCTGAAAGAGACTGTTCTGAAAAGCACAAAGGAGGAGACAGGAGCTGACCCATCGCTGCCATCATCTGTACTCCAAATGTCTACATTCTAATATCAATGCAGCTGAAGGTGGGTAAATAGACTGGGCAAAAGGTGGGGTTTTGGAATGAAGTTACATATTATTTTTTTAGAGGAGTGAAGACAAATCCCCTAATAAAGTGTTTTGCAAAGATTACTAACTTTAAAAGCTGAACAAGATTATTTAAAAAAAAAAAAAAAAAAAAGCTATCCTTTAAGCATTGATTGTTTTGTATTTACGTGATTTTTCTTATGAAGATATGGATGTAGAGGATGTTTGCTAATTAGCAAGTTTGGGGGGCAATTGTTAATATAAATGCCAATGGCATCGCTATATATATACACACACCACAATAACTGCGCTAGTAATGGTGACCTTGTGCCTGTCGCTTCTTATTGTAATTTTCTTCTAAATTCTCACCATTTTCAAAAATATGATAACAGCAACGCACGGTCTTCATACATAATATGTCTATTGATCGCAAAGTAACATCGGTAAGGCACCAAGGGGATGGTCACAGCAAATGATGGAAAATGGTGACTATTCCACTGCCACAGATGTGATGAATGTGAGAGGTGATGACGTGACCCTGTTACCGCTCTCTAGTCATGGTGGTCGAGGGACTTAGGAAACATGAAGATGCTCGGGGCTCTCTAAGAAGCCGCCGGCTCCTTGTGTAATGATCAGCACAACTTTGCAATTCGCAGCAAAGATTTCTGTATCATTAGCTCTGTGTAAACACCGCTGGCATCTTCTAGTGGGTAACACGGAGGATTTTATATCTCTCGAGAAGCAAAATTACACAGAATATCAAGATGATCTTTAGTTTCCGTGTAGAAAATGTAATTGTAAATAACCGGAAAAACAAACGTGTGGAAATTCTTAAGCATTTGTGTTATCAGTCCTTGTATACCCACCGGGAACCACGCTGTCGGAGTGGAAGACTAGATGGTTGCTATAAAACCAGCTATTGACTGCAAGCTGGACACCTTCTCTGGTCACAGATTCTGTAATGTAGTCAATTTGAATAACTCTTTGCCACCATTCAGGACTTAAGGCTTGAAAAAAACAACAACAATGTGTTGTATAAAAGGAATATTATGAGATAGGGTATACTAGAATTGATGTTTGGATGTCCACATACTTATTGCCAAAAAATGGAATGAAAGATGCAGTGACAGCCTGATCAGGGCACCCAAGCAAGCAACGGATGGGAGAATAGCTTAGTAACACCAAGAACAAATTGCAGCAATGACCTTTACAAGCTTCTATGCAGTGCAAAATAACAGTATCATACAGTGCAGAAATAATGCCACCATACAGTACCGAAGTAGTACCACCATACAATGTATAAATTATATCGCCATACAGTGCATTAATAGTACCACCATACAATATATAAATAATATTGCCATACAGTGCATTAGTAGTACAACCATATAACATTATCACCATCCATTATCATCATACAGGAGAAGCACGGTGGCTCAGTAGTTAGCATTAGCACTGTTGGTTTGCAGCGCTGACATCCTGGGTTCAAATCCCAGCATGGCTTTTGTATGTCCTCCCCGTATTTCTGAGGGTTTCCTCCAATGCTGATAGGGAATTTAGATTGCAAGTGTAAGGCGGCCATGGTGGTAGTTGTGGCAGCGAGCTGTAGTGTTCCCACACCCTGGCGCCCCACAGATGAAATGCAAAGTCCTTTCTGCTGCATGTGCAACATGTGCCACAACACACTTACACCCTCTGTCAGATTCCCCTCAGCTGCTGTCATGTCGGCTCCACATCCATGAGCTCCACAAATCACTTCAGAGACGAGGTCTTTTTCCAACAGCTTAACTTTACTAGACAGCAGTATATTCATCACACGGGCAGCACAATTCACACAGATCCACATATTCTGCACTTTCCCTGCCTTCCAAGCAGAAACTTTTTTCTGTAATTTCTCTCTCTTTCCTCCCTGCATTTGCTGCTGTATCTCTAGTCAAACTCTGTTCTGTCCATGCCTTCCTTTTCCCTGACATCCGGGCAGTCTCTTTGGACAGTCCATATCCTATCTGTGCCTTCCACGTCACCAGCTCCCCGTCAGCCCCTCGTCCTGTTCCAATTGCTGAAAGGTGGTGGGAACGCCATCCCTGCTGCTCCCACCCCAGTCTTAGACCCCAGATCCTTCTTGAGGATGGTCCTGTTGAGTTGGTGTCCTACTGTGCTCTTCTGCCCTTGGGGCCCCTTACTGTCATCACAGCTTTATCCCCACAGCCAGCAATCCGTCTGGACTCACTACTGCATACACCCTTCCCTGAGCAAGGCTGCTCGGCTTCTGCCTCTAATCAGGAAGTGCCTGTCCTATACCTCCCTATTTTGTGCTACTCTGCTCTGTGACCTCTCCCATTTGCTTAACCCCTATGCTGCCTGTATCTAACACTCCTCTCTATTCTATATGTCTAATGTGCCTCCCTTCTTTTCCAACCCTGCCGTTACTCTATGCTAACTTCTATCCCTTAATCCTAATCCTATACACAGTGCATAACATCACAATACATAAACATTATTGTGGATTTTAGGAAAGATCAACATGAGATACTTCCAATCTACATCCATGACGAAGTGGTTCTTAGGGTCACAGAGACCAAATTCCTTGGTGTTATCATCTCTCATGATCTTAAATGGGGGAAGAAAGTGGATGCTGTTATAAGAAAAGCACAACAGAGGATGTTCTTCCTGCGTCAGCTGAAAAGATATGGTTTGTCTAAGAATCTGCTGATCTTATTCTTTAATGCTGTCATCAGATCTGTGATTTGTTCCTCTCTGATAGTCTGGTATGGGGGAGCCACTGCGCATGACAAACTCCGCTTACAAAGGACTTTCAGAACAGCAGAGAGAATTATAGGTTCCCCCCTGCCTAAAATCCAGGATCTTTATGATAAGAGTATTCGATCCCACGCATTGAAAATTTCATCCGATCCCTCTCACCCGGGACACTCCTCATTCCAACTACTCCCTTCAGGACGTCGCTTCAGAGTCCCCAAATGCAGCACCAACCGCCATATGAACAGCTTCTATCCACTCTCTGTTCAACAATTAAATCGTCGACTATATATTGTATCTGTCTTGTTAGATGTTACTTGTTGTATCTGTTGTTATATATTATGTTGACTCTTTGCCACAAAGAATTCCTTGTATATATGTAATATGTACTTGGCGATAATAAATTTGATTGATTATTACATTTCACCTTGATAAACGATAAGGTGCCGTATGTAATCGTGCAAACAACGTCCAGGGTAAAGGAGGCACGCGAGGGTTCTCGCCACCTCCTTACACGAGCACCTATGGGGATAATGATGTTGATGTCTGTAAAGCAGGGCTGTGGAGTCGGAGTTAGTTTTGGTTGGAGTCGGAGTCATATGAATTTTATAAATGTTACTCAAATATATATGTTCTATCAAACTATGAACAACAGTGATAAGCAGTTCTGCTGGAGATAGAGACATTTCTTACTTCTTGTGTGTCACTGTTCTCCACTGCCTTAATCTAATCTTATACTTGGTTAACCTCATGCTGCCCCAACCCCCCTACTTACAATGTATGAAACTGAAAGTGAAAATGTGTAGCAAATTCTTAGTAGTAAAGCTCCTCCTCTAAACTAGATCATACTAGGTGTGCGTCTTCCAAGCATCTCACAGCTGCCTGCTACTCAGAAGAGGAAGACTGTAAGAAGTATTATCCTTTCAACAAACTTTGCATCAGTTAACTGTGAGTACATGAGGAATAATAACAGTATTACTGACCACTATATCAGTTGTACGACCTGGCAATAATTTTGTACAATTGTTTTTAGGAAAAACAATTGTCATTTGGATTGTGAATGCAGAATTAAAAACCTGAGAATGTCAAAGAAGCATCACATTAAATCAGCTGTATTTGAACATTTCACCATCACTCAAGATAGAAAACATTATGTCTGTCAGTGTATGACAAATGATCCAGACGAAAACAAATGCTGTGAAGCCAAGATGAGTGCATATTCAGGCAAAGATAAAAATGCTCCTACCAGAGCTTCTAATCTAAAGAGACATTTACTGTGCTTTCATCCAGAAGTACTGAAAGCAGTGGATGAGAAAGACTGCTTCCAAACCAATGAACCAGTGCCCAGCTCTTCCAGCCAAACAAAGGAGCAGAGAACTTTGCAGCCATCAGTTGCAAGATATTTTGTCAGTGACAAAGTTACTGTGACAATGACAGTAGATACATTTAAAAAACAGATCATGGAGCTTGTTGTAAAGGATAGTGTGCCTATTTCATTATTTTCACAACCAGCTTTTATGTGTCTGAATGGGGAAATGGCCCGCAAGCTTGGTGTTTCTCTGGAGAGAGAGAGAGAGAGTATTAGAAAATTAGTAATCGAAGAAGCTTTTAAACAAAAGGAAGAACTCAAAAAAACTCTCAAGGGACGCTTTCTGTTTCTTAAAATGGATGCCTGCACACGTCACAGAGTGAACTATTTTGCCATCAATGTCCGATTTGTTTGTGACAAAAATGAAATAGTTACCAAGACATTGGCAGTAAAAGACACCAAAGCTCATCACACCAGTGAGTTTCTCCAGGTCTTGGTGGAAAAGGTTCTGCAAGACTATGAACTTAAAAAAGAGCAAGTTCTTTCTGCCGTAACTGACAATGCTTCAAATATGATAAGTACTATTAAGCTAATGAATGAGAGTAATGATGGTGACCAGCAGCTAGAAGAACATTCTGGGTCCACAGACACAGAAATGTTTGAAATAGAGGAACACAGTATTGTAACTGAGGAGCAAACTGAAGTTGCTTCAGATGAACAGCAACATGATAGTTTAGATGATCTTGTTGAAACTGTGTCAATATGTTCTTTCATTCATCACATGCGCTGTGTTGTGCATACGCTACAGCTGGCTATAAGAGACAGTCTGCAAGAAGGACATGCTGCTGCACTGATTGGCAAGGTGAGAAAATTGGCTACTGTTGCCAGAACCCCTAAAGTTGACTCAATGACTCAATTTTGAAGAGACGTGCTGGAAAAGGGGCAATTATTGATCAAGCCACACGATGGGGCAGTACTTACTTAATGATTCAGCGCTTGGTTGAACTGAAAACCTTTCTTGTAGACATGGCTAACCCTCAACTGACGCTAAATGAAAGTCAGTGGAATCAGGTGACTGAGCTGGAAAAATTGCTAGAGCACCCATTTACAGTGACTAAAAAATTACAAGCAGAGGACTTAACTCCAGGTATTTTCTTAAAGGAGTAGAAGAACCTGATGTTTCGCCTGTCCCAAAGAGGAGGGTTAATTGCAAGTGGCATTGCTACATCAATGAAACGGAGAGAGGAGCTACTATTACAAAATAACATTCTTTTGGCAGCTGTTTATGTAGACCCAATGCATCGGATTCTTCTAGATGATCAACAGCTAAGTAAAGGAAAAGAAGCTCTGTTTGAAATAGCAGTAAGGATGAAAGGGTTGCAGAACAGTCAGGAGGAACAAGAAGAATTTGGTCGTCCTGCCACATCTTCACCCTCATCATCAACTGATGAAGAATTTAATTTCGAAAAATATTTGGATCACAAGGACCGTGCAAAGCGTTCCCGCATAGAAGAAGAGTCATCCCCATCAAGCAACACAGCCAGTACATTTCAGCAGAATTTTTCATGTGCACTAAAAGAAATTGAGAAATTTGACCGTTCATCAAAAATAACAGTGCAACAAGCAATTCCTCTGTATCCTGACATTGTCAGAGATGTTGCCCGAGTGGTTACTGCTTTGCCACCAACACAAGTTAGTGTAGAGACTCTGCTCTCAAAATAATTAGATCAGATTTGAGGGCATCCATGAAGGAGGATCTGACAGAGGCAATACTTTTTCTGAGGACAAATTTATAGATTTCTTCTTATTAACTGCATAAAAGTGTTTATTGCATATTTACTTACAGTTTAGAAAAGTTTATAAAAGTTATTTGCTATATTCTAATTGTATTCTAATAAATGTAGTTTTTGCTCTAAGTGGTCTGATTACTTATATGATGGTGAGAAACTGAATAAGCACGATGTTTAATATTTTACAACAGTAAATTTGTTGTTATGAATTGGCCATTTATGAAGGAGTCGGAGTCGGAGCCTGATAAAATCCAGGAGTCGGAGTCGCAACTGTGGCTTACCGACTCCACAGCCCTGCTGTAAAGTGCTGTAGAATTAATGGCGCTATATAAGGGAGTAAAGTAAATAAATACAATGCACAAATACCACTAAACAGTGCTTAAATAATATCCCTACACAGTACCACCGTACAGTGTATAAATATCGCCATACTGTGCATACATAAAGCCAACATACAGTGTGTACATAATATCACTACAATAAATATAAATAACACCCCCATAAAACATAAATATTACGTAATATCACTATAGATAGTACATAAATATTATCACCATCACAGTTCACAAATACCATCATTGAGTGCATACATTTCTCCACCATACAGTGCAAAAATAACTCCTCTACTAACTAATGCATTAATAATATTACCATGCAATGTACAAATAATACCACTAAACAGTTCACAAGTAATACTTCCCAAAACTGTATAATGATACCACTATACAGTACATAAATAATATCATGGCAATAGCACAAATATTACTTTTATCTAGTCCATAAATAATATACAGAGCACAAATAATATAATTATACAGTTCATAAATAATACTATTATACAGCACATGCATAATATCTATATTCAGTGCATAAATAATATATTGCAGTTTGGAAATATCGTCACCTTACATTACATAAATGGAACTATTATACAGCTCTCAAATATTAGAACCATAAAGAGCACAAATAATACCACTATACAGTTCATAAATAATACCACCATGTAGTGCATAAATTGTACCACTCTACTTTTTACAAGTACTAATACAGAAAAATTACCCAACACAGAGACCAAATATGAGTGCCTTGTAGTGCTGCAGTGACTTGTCCGAAGGGGTTAGTGGTGCCGTCCCTGGGGTATGTACCTCTGTTACCGCCCTGTGTGCAGGCTATAGGAGGTCACCTCTCCAGAGAATTATAGATGTGTGGTTTATTATGTGGAGGAGAATGTGATGTTATTCCACAAGTGTTTCACGTGTTGCCTACATGTGATAATGAACAGGAGGGGAGGGTGTCGATACCATTCCTTTCACCTAGTGTTGTATTATCTGTTGATGCTTGTCTTCATTTTTCTGACTTTCGCATGTATTCTTCTCGGAGAAGCCAATTAGCTCTTAGGACCATTCCCAAGTGATATCCTTATTGTTTGGTTTGGAAGAGGCTCGAGAACCTTTCGTACAGAAGACGCAGGAGCATTCCTGACTGTTTCTTACCAGGTTGAGACTTACTATTGTGATTGTTACATGAAGTCTATATGGCCTAGATTGTCCTAGTCTGTTTTTACCTGTAATCTATTGCTCCCTGTTATCAGCCACATCAGACGGACAAAAATCAGGGTATATTGTTATTTAATGGGACTACTTTAAAGGACATCCGAAAGAGACCATCACTTGGCAAACCCATCTATAAAACCAGCTGTAGTGGACTCCTCAAATGCTGCAGGATGACCCATTCTTATTAATAAGTGCTATGTAGTATGGACATAAATATTAGAACACTACACATTACAACTACAGAAGAATTTATGACCGTCAAATCCATAGACATTACATGGAGTAGGGAAGGCTTTCTACAAAACTTTGTGTCTTTGGGAATTTACTTTCTCCTTCAGAAGAACATTTGTGAAGGGCTGGGCTTTATCCCAAAACTGTTGGATGGGGTTTAGGTCCAGGCTCTGTCATGGTCCATACCATGCATTTATGGACCTTGCTTTGTGCACTGGTCACAATCATGGCGAACAGAAAAGGGACCTTCCCCAAACAGTTCTCACAAAGCTAGAAGCTACAATTGTCCAAAATCCCTTGCATGCTTTGGCATTAAGATTTCCCATAACTGGAGATAAGGACTCATGCCGACCTCTGAAAACAAGCCCATAAGTATTACCTGTCCTTTACAAACTGTACAGCTGGCACAATGCAATTATGAAGGTAAGGTTCTCCTGGTATTTACCATATTCACCAAACCAAGACTCATTCATTAGATGCTGTGTAGAGAAATGTGATCCATCACTGCACAGAACACGTTTCCTCCAGAGTCCGGTGGTGGCGGCTTTACACGATTCCATCCAACACTTAGCATTGTGCTTAGTGATGTTAGGCTGCATGCAGCTGCTCATACATGAAGGTCCTGATGCACTTGTTATGCTGCGATCAATATCAGAGAATGTCTGGATTCAGCATTTACAGTGGCATGTAAAAGTTTGTGTATCCCTGGTCAAAATTACTGTTATTGTGAACAGTTAAGCAAGTTGAAGATGAAATTATCCCTAAAAAGCCTAAAGTTAAAGATAACACAATTCCTTTTTATTTTAGGCAAAAAAAAAAAATATGTTTTCATATTTTATATTTTAACAATTATAAAAAGGAAAATGGACTAATGCATAAGTTTGGGCACCCTGCATGATTGTTAGTACCTAGTAGCACCTCCTTCAGAAACTATCACAGCTTCTTAACACTTTTTGTACCCAGACAAGTGTCTTTTAATTCTTGTTTGAGGGATTTTCATTCGTTCTTGCTTGGAAAATTCTTCCAGTTCTGTGAGATTCCTGGGTCATCTTCTATGCACTGCTATTTTGAGTAACAAACTATCCCGTGTAAATGAACACAGGACTAAGAAGAGATCCCAAGATAAATAAAAACAATTTTATTACATGTTTTAAAAAAATACAACATCAATATAAAAAGCAAAATGCTGTATGTAGGGACGCAAGAGCACACCTTTATAGTGATCCTAATAGGACAAATCAGCAGTCCACAAATATAAACTACAATCCAGGGATTTATTACATAATGTTGTTCTTGTACAAACAATTATCCTAATAGTATGAAAAATCAAAATACAATGTCCAGAAATTAGTCTCATACAAATGACGAAGAGCATGAAATTATGATTAACCCCGTACACATGTGGTTCAATAAATGGCTGAAATGAAACAATCCTAATCACCTAAATGGTCTGGCCTATATATCACAAAATTATCCTCAAGTGCATAATGACACTATAGGTAGGGGCACAGGCGGGGAGAAACAGTCCCAAAATACCCCAAGTCTGACCGCAGTTAAACAATTAATATAGGCCAAAAGCCTGCATAAAGGCATAATTACCGGAGGTGAATATAGGTGCTCCTAGCGTCCCCTCACCCCTCATCTCTTCTTAGTCCTGTGTTCACTTACACGGGATAGTTTGTTACTATTATGTGAAGTGCCCTTAGCTATTCATTGGACACATGTTGATTTACTGCTATTTTGAGGTCTAGCCACATATTTTCAATGATGTTCAGATCAGGGGACACTGAGGGCCATTGTAAAATCTTCAGGTTCCGCTTTTTGAAATAGTCTATTGTTTTGTTTTTTTTAAATGTGTTAGGATCATTATCCATTTGTAGAAGCCATCCTCTTTTCAACTTCAGCTTTTTTTTTTCACAGACAATGTTATGTTTGCATCAAGAATTTGTTGAAATGTAATTGAATCCTTTCTTCTCTTTACCTGTGTAATGTTACCCGTGCCATTAGTTGCAACACAACCCCAAAGCATGATTGATTCACCCCCATGCTTAATGATTGGCGAGTTGTTCTTTTCCTAAAATCCTGTGCCCTTTTTTCTCCACAGGACATGTTTCCAAAATGCATCTAGCTTGTTTAGATGTTCTTTTGCATACTTCTGGCGCTGAATATTATCATGAGAATGCAGAAGAGGTTTTCTTCTGATGACTCTTCCATGAAGGCCATATTTGCCCAGGTGTCTCTTGAACTGTAGAACAATGTACCACAATTCCAGAGTCTGCTAAATCTTTCTGAAGTTCTTTTGCAGTCAAGCAGGGGTCCTGAATTTGACTCTCTAGCACTCCTACGAGCACCTCTCACTAAAATTTTGTTGGCCTTCCGCCTTTCGGACCTTATCTTTACCTCCAATGTTTCTCTTAACTGCCATTTCTTAATTACATTTCCAACTGAGGAAAGAGCAACTTGAAAACGCTTTGCTTTCTTCTTATAGCCTTCTCCTGCTTTGTGGGACTCCACTATTTTAATTCAGTGTGCTAGGCAGCTGCTTAGTCTTCTAACCTATAGCTGCTGTTTTTTGGCACATGGTTAGAGGAGACTGGGTTTTTATAACGCTGGGAAACTTGCATTACCTGGCCTTTCCTAGCAATGATAGTGAGCAAGCCATAACAGGCTAATTAAGGTCTGAAATACCATATAATTTTTGGGGTGGGACTTCAATGGTGAGCGTTTTTATAGACAACTCTACGCCCATAATTTACATTTTTCGTTTATCCTTCTTTATATAATCGACATAAAAAAAATGTAAAAGGAAAGTTGCCAAAAGAATTAGATCAAACATAGAATAGAAGTCGTTACACCCTAGGCTCTATCCTAGTTTTGACGATGGTGGACACTGTCTAGTATTGTACATTACAGTTAGGAATTTCCATGTGGGAAGTTATAAATAAAATCTAATCTGAAAAAAAATAATTTTGCAGATTTTTTTTGATGATTGAAATTTTTGGAAGCCATGCTGTATAAGGAGAATGGGCAATCTAAATGACTGATCTGGACGAGCAGGAATGGGAGCATGGATGGAGTCGTGGACCATCTGAGGTGAAGACAATCTCCAATGAGGTCCTCAGGTACTTCCATCTGAAGCCGATATAAATGTTGATCAATTAGGCTGGGTTCACAGGTTGCGACATCTGTGTGTTTTTGTGGCTGCAGTCATTTTTTTCAGGGATTTTTGTCTACAATTGAAGCAAAACTGTGTGTTTTTGCCAAGACAAATCTGAAATGTGTGAATTCAGCTGTTCTGCTGGGGTCAGTTTACCTCTGTAATCCTTGTGTAACCAAACCATGCCTATTTGTAGTGGCCCATGGACACATAATTTTGCTGGTAAATCATGCAACTATTGGCCACCAAGAGTGAGCATTTTTTGTTTGAGTATGCTAAGGGTACCCAGTGACAAAACTTGAAACTTGCTAGCCCTAATGGAAAATCTTCACCAGGGTTCCCAACCATCATGGGTCGTTTTGATCTTCACACATGGGCTAAATGGATCTCAATGCAACTGCAACCCCTGCATCCATCATAGTTACACCCCTGGTCGTACCTTCTGGTTTAACTCTAATTATAACACCATAGTTCACAGGGGTATCCAGGACTTTTAATTAATGACCTAACCTTGGTGGGGCTCTGACCCATGCTACATGTATAGATGAGTGGAGCTGTGTCTGGTACTGCAGGTCACATGCATGAGCAGACCCTGCAGTACCAGGTGCAGTCACACCCATATGCAGCTGGAAATACAAGGATTGTGAAGGCCCCAGATTCAGATTGTAATTGATCTGTTTAAAGCACCACTCCAGCATTTGGGTTTTATTTGGTGTTGGAGTGGTGCTTCTAAATCCAAGGTGAAAACATACAGAAATACTCCCATAGACAAAAAATAATATAGAACAGAATTTTATTGAAACTATTACATAAAAACAGGTAAAAAGGAGAGGTCATACTGAGAAGTGATCATAAGGTAATACGGTGTATCACTAATTAGTCCCAAACCACTCAGGAAATCATTTTAATGTACATATGAGCAGCTGTATGACGTCTAATATGCCCATGTGGAAAAACAGAAGTAATACTAATAAATGAATCTTATTTTTGTGATCTACTGTATGTCTTTGCAGTGACCAGCTCATATTCCTTATGCCATATGTAGGGGAAGTGGACTGACCTATGGACCTGTCTGCAGCAGGAGGGTAATGTACAGTGTGCTTGACGTGGACAGCTGGATATGAAGGTGGGAGACAGCTAAAAATAGAACGATGGTGAAGTACTGTGTTTGGCCACTAGGGGAAGACTAAAGACAGCAGGAACAGAAGGAGGTGTAATACTGTAGTTTGGCCACAAGATGGCAGCAGAGAGCAGTGAGAAAAGGGCTACGAAACTGCAGAGTCATGGGGGCGGGGTTACAGGAGCTCTAGAGGGGAATTCCCAGAGAGAGGGAATATAAGAAGGGGTAGAGAGTTCCAGAAGGAGTCAGTCCAGGGAGAGGGGCTCAGGAGAGGAGAAGACTGAAGGTAGAGAAAGACGGAGAAGAAGCTCCAGAAGGGACTGATAACAGAGACGGTCAGGGGGGGTGGCCCTGACAGGAAAAGCCGCAGAACACAGGAGGCCCGGGGGTACCTGACGGACGGACTTGGACGGGTGAAATGCTGTGGTGGTAGGCTAGGGCAGCCACAGTGAAAGAGCCGCGAGGGACGTCAATTAGGAAAAGGTATGAAGTGAAGGTACCCGGGCCTGTGTGCGGAGTCGAGCAGCTGCTGTGTGGTGCTGCGGGTCGTCGAGAGGACGACCAATAAAGTTGTTGAACGCACATCGGTGTCTGTCTTGAGTCTGTTTGCGGCGGAAGAATGACCACCCCCCTGTCGGCACCTCCTACCTACACATATGTACTTCATGGACACTATTTTGTATGCACGGTCACTTTATCCTGCTTGTATTTTCATATGATGGATACTATTTGATATATCACTTATATTTTGGAAATAATAATTGCCATAGATACATGAGGTTCTACTTTCAAGGTATGGCATACTAACATATAGACGTGTATCTCTATAAGATTCATTTATTAGTATTCTATTTTTCCACATGGGCATATTAGATGTCATATAGCTGCCCATATGTACATTAAAATGATTTCCTTTGGTGTTTGTTCTTACTCCTTATTGCACATATGACGGTTGGTTGGTTTCTAAATCTAAGGTCCCTGACCATAGTCTTGTACTTACCCCCTGCTGTCTTCACCTTTTTTTTGGCACATCTCTGGTCCCGCGGCACATTCTTGTGACCACAACCCCTTGCCGGACCTGAAGTCGGAAGGTACGTCACAAGCTCTAAATGCAAGTCTATGAGAACCAGAACCAGGTTCTCATAGACTTACATTGAAAATGACCTCCAGCAAACACTGGAGCGATCCGGCAGGTCACAAACTTTTGGAGAGTGACCGGAAGGTAAAGACAGCGGCGAGTTAGTTTAACACGGGGGTCAGGGACCTTACATGAGAAGCATCACTCCCACTCCAGCGCTGCTATAAAAAACAACTACGCTGGACTGGTGCTTTAAGATCCCATAAAAACCCCTGTAAATGTCACTTGAGTCAAGTGGGGGGCTACAAAAGTAATTCCCGTGGTCCTTCAGTCCAACACTGAATCAATAAAGTAATTTTTTTTGCATCTTCTCCGAAGTTGAATGTTTTGTTTTTTTTTAATAAATAAACTTCCTAAATGTGTGAAACAAATTTAAATATGGATGAGACAACAAGTGAAACAGTCTGGGATTACTCCTGACTCACATAATTAGCGACTGTATTTCTGCATAATAAGATGAGATGTAGTAATATCCATTTCTCTTAAGATGGTCTGAACAGAGCTGTTGGAAGGATGCCAGGAAAGTTTTATTCCGCACGAATACCGTAACTATTGAACAGATTGTATGATTTCTGCTTGCAGCTATTGAATTGACACAGTCTTGACCTAGTTCGGATCATTCAGATGAGCGTATTATAAGGCCTGTTTCACACATCAGTTTTTCACCATCAGTCAAAATCCGCCAAAATTTGAAAATGGTGGATCTGCTTTTCTTGTGGCGGATCCGCCATTTTTTCCCATTGAGATACATTAGTGGCGGATGGTCGTCCGTTACATCCGCTATTCGGCGGATCCGCCAGATTTCTGGCGGATTCTGTCTGAGGTGAACGGACTTTGCAACGTTTTTTGGCACCGTCAAAATGGCGGGAGACGGCGGATCCGCCGTCGTCTGCCATGTGGTAGAATGGGCGCCTATGGGCGGCGGATCCGCTATTTTGCGGAATCCGTCGGCGGAATCCGCTAAATCGCACTGAGCATGCTCAGAAAAGAAGATACTTTTCCAGACAGTCCAAAGACTATATAAGGTGGGCTAATTAATCATTGGGCCCAGACATCCGGCACCAGCCACAATGAAGACACAGAGCCAGCACCTGCCCAGCAGAAAGACCCCCAGCTGAGAAGAAAGAGAGAGACATAGCCTGCCAGCCAGTCATAACCTGCCCAGCAGCAAGACCCCTGGAGCAAGAGGCCTGTCAGCACCTGCCCAGCACCAAGCCAGGACGGAGAGGCCTGCCATTGCACCAACAGCCTGCTACCAAAGCCTGCAATTGTGTAAGTATTAAACTATTTGTGTGTGGCCTGTCTGTGTGTGTGTGTGGTCTGCCTTTCTGCATGTATGTTCGTGGCCTCCCAGTGTTGCATGTCTTTGTGTGTGTGTATTTTTATTATGCTGTTTTTTCATACTTTAATTGTTTTTCTGTTGCATGTGTACTGAATTTTAATTTCTTAGTACTGTAATTTTATTTGCATATTTGCAATTGTGCTGTGATTGTGTTGTGTATTGTATGTGGTGTAACTGTGGTGTTGTATGTGGTGTTACTGTAGTATATCACATTTTTTTTTATTTTTCATTTATTGTGGTATTTAAAATAAAGAGCAGAGTAGCTCCTACTTGTGAAAAAAAAAAGTAAAAACTGTTTATAAAAACTGTCCGTAGTATTATTTTAAAACCAGGTAAAATTAAGTATGGGTATACGTGCAAAAAAAGGTAACATCAAGTGTGGTTATACTCTCAAGTGAGAGATTGTAAGGGAATTTACACATGCAAACACTTGGGTATACTCTCAGTGAGAGTTTCAGGGAATTACACACATCCAATCACAGTGTGGTTACACTCTCAGTGAGAGATTGTAAGTGAATTTACACATGCAAACACTTGCGTATACTATCAGTGAGAGTTTCAGGGAATTACACACATGCAATCACAGTGTGGTTACACTGAGAGATTTTCAGGGAATTTACACACAAGCAAACACTTGGGTATACTCTCAGAGTTTCAGGGAATTACACACATGCAATCACAGTGAGGTTACACTCTCAGGGAGAGATTTTCAGGGAATTTACACACATGCAAACACTTGGGTATACTCTCTGAGAGTTTCAGGGAATTACACACATGCAATCACAGTGTGGTTACACTCTCTGAGAGATTTTCAGGGAATTTACACACATGCAAACACTTGGGTATACTCTCAGTGAGAGTTTCAGGGAATTACACACATTAATACCAATGAAGATTTTTTTTTTTATGTTATTAAAATTCTCTTTACACTTGCAGATCCGTTCAGGAAGAACCCAGCAGGCCGCAGCAGGGCCACCAGACCCACATAGGAAAACCTTCAGTTTTCCCAGTAAGTATAAAGGCCTGAAAGCTTTTGTTATCCTTTGTATAGTAGCTTAACAAGTGTCTTTATACTTGCAGATCCGTTCAGGAAGGACCCGCCAGGCCGCAGCAGAGCCACCAGACCCACATAGGAAAACCTTCAGTTTTCCCAGTAAGTATAAAGGCCTGAAAGCTTTTGTTATCCTTTGTATAGTAGCTTAACAAGTGTCTTTATACTTGCAGATCCGTTCAGGAAGGACCCGCCAGCCACACCGCAGCAGACCCGCAAGCCAGGCCGCAGCAATGTCTTCTTCTGAGAGCTCCCCCTCACATCATCAGCGAACTGAGGTAAATATTTTTCGGTTTTCTTGTTTTTCTCTTATTTTACTTTTTTTTTTTTTTTTAACCCTATATGCATGTATTATGTTTTCACAGGAAGCTGAATCTGAGGAGCTTCCAGGAGGAGACATGCAGGGTGGAGAAATGCAAGGAGGGTCGCGCAGAGTGTAAGTTTAGCAGATACAAAAACTCACATACATACATAATGCTACACCCAACATAAACATTCATCACAGCACACACAATAACTACGCATCCATCCAACCCAAAAAATTTTTATTTTTTTTTTAATACAGTCTCCAAAATCCGGTGCCCGCACTAGAGCGACTCCCAGGACATCCCAGTGTCGTCGAGGTGATGCCTCTGGTGGTCGGCGAACGGTAAGTAAACCTTTATTTGGGTGATTGAATAATGAACCTCATGTGTTTGAATGTAATCATTTTTTTTTTTTTTTTACTTCACAGGTTTCACAGCGTGCTCCCCACAGACATGTGGAAGAGGCTCTTCTCATTGATGTTGACCTCCTCATTGAGGTTGTGCAACCATGGGAGCCGCTGTGGAACATGGCAAACCACTTACATGCCGACCAACCAACCACCCGACGGCTATGGGATGAGATGTTCGGAGGTTGTAGAGAACTGGGAGGAGCTCGATGCGAGGGCCAGGGATTTTGTCCGTAAGTATTCCAATTTCAGTAACTTATATTCTAGCATGTGAAGTATTGAATACTAACCACTTTTTTTTTTTTCTTCACAGGTGACAGGGTTATCATACGGTGGCGGTCGCTCAGGGATCGCTTCAAGAGGGACTTCAACAAGGAGATGCAGACCCCGAGTGGATCGGGAGGACGCAGGAGCACCCCGTATAAACATTACAGAGCCCTGTCGTTCCTCCGGTCAACGATGGTGAGCAGAAGGTAAATATTCCACACACCATTTCTGTAGAACAAATGTTTACATGTTTAACCTATTTTTTTTTTTCAGCAATGTTAAATGAAATATTAATATATATTTTTTTCTCTTTTTTAGCACCGTCTGCAGCACTCGGGAGCCTGCTTCTGAGTTGCCTCCCTCTGGAGGGATCCCTTCGGAGACCGCCACCGGTGACCACATGGAGGTATCCGACCCCTCTCTACCTTCCCTCTTGTCTCGTCCCTCTATCCCCTCAACCAGCACTGGAGCAGCAGGGCAGATTTCATCACATGAAGCTGCTGGTGACAATTTACAGTACCCTTTGCCCCACCCCTCTGACACTCCCGCAACATCTCGACCAACTTTTGGTTCTGGACGGCAGCGTCTGAGAGGTCTGGAAAGGATGACATTGTCTGACTGTTTGAGTCTGAACTCGTCCGTCCAGAATGCTTTCCACATTTATGGTCAGCAGTTAGCTTCTGGGTTGAACATGATAAATCAAAGTATCATGGAACTCAGAAGCTACATGGAACGGATGAATGCAGAGTCAAACCAGACGCCGAGACATATTTTTTTCATTCAGTTGTCCGGCAAATGGAAGGTTTAAATACTCACCAGCAGATGCATGTGATGCAAGCCTGTCACAATGCTCTAGTTGCTGCAATGTCCGAAGAATCCCATGCACCTATTCCATCACCTCATTCCACCATCCATCTTCCTTCTGTCCATCCTTCCCCCGTCCATCCTTCCACCACCATCCATCCTCCTACCACCATCCATCCTCCTACCACTCCTTCTCCTTTCTCTAGTTCCCCATTCCATTCTTCCCAGTACCTTTCTTCCCCATTGCATTATACCCCAATGCCCTCACCATACCCACCCCCACACACACCTTCAATGTTCCCACAAACCTCCTCTGTCCATCAACTCCCCACCTCATGTTTTCAACCCCCCCTTCCACTTCTGATCCTCCCCAACTCCGTTCCCAGTCCTCCACCCCCCCTCGATGTGGTCAACCCTGTTAACCCCTCCAATGATATCTCCACCCAACAATACCGGCATCTTTAAGTTTGTAAAAAAATTAAAAAAATTTATAAAAAATTAAAAGAACAGTTTTTTTCTAAAAAATTAAAATAACAGTATTTAAAAAAATGCAAAAATAAACATGTTTTTGTTTCAAAACAATTTTATTGTGTAGTTTCCTTTTTTTCTTTAGTTCTTGGTAAAAGGTTGAAAGTACACCGGTGGTGTACAGATACAAATACACAACACGTGGTAACATTTCAAAGTACACCAGTGACCAGTGATGTTAAGGTACAAAAAACACAACACTTGGTAAAGTACACCGGTGGTGTAAAGGTAAAAAAACACAACACTGTTATTACCCACAATTGGTGTAAAGGTATCAAAACTAAAAAAGGAAAATTTACTAAAGTTTTTCTTATCCAAAAAAGGAACCTTGGTAAAAAAAAAAAAATAATAATTATACCCTGTCATCTTGCCAGTCGACTCTTCCTTCTGGTGACAGAAAATAATCCGCAAATGTGTCCCTCATTCTTGACACTGACCCAGTACTCCGAACACTTGTCTGCTGATAATCCCACAAGGTGGTTTCACAAACATTTTCTTCCATGGAAACAGGTTCCTTTGAAAGTACAAAATTGTGCAGGATCACACATGCCTTCACCACCCCATCCATAGTCTCAGTTTTCATTTTTATGGCCGTTAACAGCACTCTCCATTTTGCAGTTAAAATCCCAAAAGCGCACTCCACCACTCTTCGCGCTCTTGTCAATCGATAGTTAAATATTTTTTTGCTGTGTGTCAGTCCATGACTACCATATGGCTTGAGAAGATGTTTGGACAGTTGAAATGCGTCATCACCAACACACACAAATGGCATTGGTGGGCCTGTTGTTCCAGGGAGTGGTCTTGGAGGTGGGAAATCAAAATTGTCTCCATACAAACGACAGCCCATTGCGGACATCTTGAACACCTGAGAATCATTTGATCGACCATACGCACCAATGTTCACGGCAATAAATTTGCATTTGGAGTTTGCAATGGCCATAAGTACAATTGAGAAGAATTTCTTGTAGTTGAAAAATTCTGATCCAGATCCAATGGGTTTCACAATCCTAATATGCTTCCCATCAACTGCACCAACACAATTTGGAAACTGGCAGATTTGTTGAAAGTTGTCGGCAATCTCCAGCCACCTCTTCTGTGTTGGCTGTGGGATGTACTCCTCGTGTAGACAATCCCACAATGCCTGGCAGGTCTGATGGACAATTCCAGATATTGTTGAAATCCCAAGCCGGAACTGGTAATGGAGGGAGGTGAAGGATTCTCCAGTTGCCAGGAATCTGGTAAAAAAAGGGAAAAAAGTAAAATTAATACAAACTACAAGCCATAAAATAACAATAAAAGTCTGCAGAATCTGAAAACTTGAAAAAATAGATAACTTACCGAAGGGTCACTATCAATCGCTCCGCCGGTGAAATAGAAAAGCGCATGTAGGTGTCCCTTCTCCGGATTTGTGCTCCAACACGCTCCACCAATATCTCAAACAGGTCCTGGCTCATCTGCACATAATTGAAGAACTTGTCCGGCTTATCCCTCAATTCCAGATACAGTGTAGAAAACACACCAAGGGTAAATCTCTGCATTTATCAGATGAATCCACTGCCGTTGTCTCTTCATGCGTTGGAGACGCAGGATTCGCAGTCTTCTTTTATCCCTCTGGAGAGCAATAATTGCCAACCGATTGCAGTGAAGATCAAATTCCACACAGAAGCTGTTAATATTCGCAATAACTCCTTCCATCGCTGCCACTAGCTCTAAAACCTTTCAAAGATATTGTTTTACAACACCATAGATATAGTTTCCCCTAGTTTCCAGGAGCCAATCACATTTGGGAGCATTTTCCAAGAGCTAATCATATTTGGGAGCATCCCATTTTGGAGGTGTGGAAAAACGGATCCGTCAGAAACGGATGCCAGCGGATGGCAAAAATGGATGCCAGCGGTTGGTACGGATCCGGTTTTTGACGGATCCGTACAAAAATCAGTCTAGCGGATCCGTCAAAAAACGGATCCGTACCATCCGCTTGCATCAGTTTTTACACATTTTTAGCGGATCCGCCACTTTCAAATTTTGGCGGATTTTGACTGATGGTGAAAAACTGATGTGTGAAACAGGCCTAAGCAGGAGTGCTGTCTCTTATTAAAATCGGAGCATGCACTTTTCTATTCCATATTCCTGATGAGACAGATACAATCCAGAAGACTCATGGAGGTAAAAAAAAAACGGACATATGGATGGCACATATATGGCATATGGATGACAATAAATATGAAAATTGTCTTTTTTTTTCCCCTAATAAAAATTAGATTATGAAGAATTTAAAGGGAACATGTCATGTTCAGCCCAAACAGCAGGAAGCCTTTTATAGAGCAGGATGAGCTGAGCAGATTGATATATAAGTTTGTAGGAAACAATTCAGTAGAACTTCAGTAGCATTTTATTTATTTCTCAGGCACGGACTATTGGGCTTTGATCTATGGCAAAACCAGAGGCCATTGTTAGTACTACAGTTGCCATTGCAATCATCTCTGTGATCATGCTGCAGGCAGGTTCGGAATGGCCCACAGGGTAGCAGGGGAATCCCCTGGTGGGCCCCAGTGCAGATCTGGGCCCCCAACCTCCCTGTATGGGCAGTGCTTGGCATAATTCACTTGATTCACTCAGTACAGAAAAAAGCATCTCATCTTTCACTAACCAAACTATCCAGTTTATTATTATATAGAGATATAGGTAAATTTGTGAACAAGGGTCATGTAATATTTGCATACAGGTGAAAAGTGGGCCCCCCCAAAGTCAACGTTGCTGGTGGGCCCTTAGCACCCCAGTTCGACACTGGCTGCAGGTACCAATTGGAGGACAGAAGGAGCAGTCTCCCTCTGTTATATTCCTTACATGCAGCGGTCACCATTAACCTCATCATGTAAGCAGTTATAGACTGAGCCACTGCAAACCCTAACAGCTCATTTTCCTCTGCCGTGTCTTTGCAGGGGGAATCAAACACAATTAGGCAGCGGTAGCTCCACAAGCGCGATATTGGGGTGAAGATTCACTGGGTTTTTTCATGTTCTAATAGAAAATAATATCATGCCTGTTACATTAGCAGCAAAGTGGATGAGATTTTCCCAAACCTCAGCCAAACGCTGCAGAAAAAAGAAACCGCAAACATTGACCTGAGGTCCACAGCATCTCAGTTTATAAGGCTGATTTACAATGCAGATTGAACACTGTGGAAATCTGCATGAAAATCTGCATATAACACAAGCAGATAATTTCACAGATTATGGCACAGTTTGAGCTGTGATGGGTCTAGTTCTACCCCACAGCTGTCACCCGTGACCAAGATGACCATGTGATCAGTCATGTCGCCTCTGGGACTAGCCTAAACCAACACCATAAATATATATCGTCTGTGTTTAAGGACCAGGACTCCCCACCTTAAAGGTACATAGCTTTTAAAGGGGTAGTCACATCTCCAAGATCCTATCCCAATATGTAGTAGGTGTCATAATAATAATATTAGCAAATACCTCCGATTAGAAATGTAGTATGGTTCTTCTGATTCTCTATGCCTCTTACCCCATGTACAGGGCATTGCAGTAGCTTAGGTAGCCATGGTTACACAAACTCATATAGTGACAGTTAGTTAGCTGTTAGTGGTCATAACCATGGATACCTAAGCTACTGCAATGCCCTGCACTTGGGGTAAGTGACATAGCTTATCAGAAGAGCTGTATTTGCTAATGTTATTATTATTACACCAACTACATCTTGGAGATGGAAATACTCCTGTAAGGGTATGTCGTACTTTTCCATGTACCACTTAGGCAACAGTCATAAGAATTACTAATTTCTCCAAAAATCTGGCTATTCCTATCCTGGATATAGCCTATGCTGCCTCTGGGACCCGCAGCAATATTCGGAGCTCCCATTGAAGTGAACGGAAAGATGCACTTTCACTGCCAACTCTCTATTCACGAGGTAGGTACGGGACCAGCATTTATCAGACATTTCTGGCATATACTGTGGGTGTACGGGATGGGACCACAGCTTTTTCCAAAAATTTTGGAAAAAAATAGCACCGTATCGAGGTCCAGTGAGAGCCCCATCCAGCACAACTTTTATCTTTGTTGTTTTGCCCCTATGACTGAGCACAACAAAGAACATAACAATGCAGATGTGAACAGTGCTTGATGTTACATTGTGCCAGATTGTTTTTGCCGTTTTATCCCCTCATTTTGCTTCACTCTCTTTTTGCCATATATCAACTTCCGCTACCTGCAGCTGCCATGTCCCTGCGCCCCTACTTTTCCTTCCCTGAACCGCACACCTATTCACAATCCGCTTCTCATTCTGGAAGACTTGCTGATGTAAAGGAGCCTGATGCCGTTGCCACAGCAACCTCCTCCCCTCCGCCCCCCCAGGCTGTGCGTCCGTGGGTGGCCGAGAAAGCTTTTCATCTAGCACACTCTGTGCACATGCTGGCCAGCTTAAAGAGCAAGAAGGGGCCGTCGTTGTGATATTTGGGGTGTGAGGTGCATTAACTCCTTCTCGGCTGGGACTTCACCAGCGTGGTGTAATATCTCGCCATGGTTGGGGTGGGGGAGGCGGTGGAGGACTATCCCTGTAATCATGCATTCTGAAATAATGAGTGTTGTAGACCTTCTCGATAAGATTTGACAGGTTGGAGAGATGCTGTAATAGGTCGCCAGTTTATAATATATCACTATTGTGATGTTTCTGCCATTGACCCAACATTAGAGGCCTAGCTAAACAAATACACAAGGTTTCCCCGCTCGTTTCTATGGTAACCACTATAGGTTATCCGGCAAATCTACTTTAAAATCATTCCCAGTGTCCATTACATAACTGTGTTCACATGTTGTCGCATCAAGGCCAAGGCGGACCCATCACCATGAAGTTTGAAGGCTAATGGCTGCTTGGTTACACAGCTAAATGGTGGGAGTTGCCACATAAATGCAAATGATTACCTATCAATATTGGGTGATCCTCATCCATCTTATGACTTGGGTCCCTAAATGGGGCTCCATGGTCGTACACATGACGGAGATAGCAAAGCCTTGGTCTTAGCTATGTATAACAGTCCCGTAGGCTCCAAATGGGCAGAGCATCAAAAAGACCCCTCTTTCACTTTCAATTTTTTTTTCCTCATTTTCAAAAGCAGTCAGTAGAGTGTTCTGAGGGCTTGGGGGGTTTTCTCATCATCACCATTTTAGGGTCCATATGACATTCTATTCTCTTTTTCTTTTTTTTTCAGGAGGCGAAGTGAACAAAAAATTAGTAAATACCCCGTTTTGATTTATTTATTTGTTTTGTTTCGATGTTTACCGGATAAATATCACGTGGCGTTTACAAATTTGTTCCTTTTTTTTTTTAGATTTTATTTACCTTCTGGAAAAAGTTATTACGGTAGATTTTTTTATATATTTTACAATTTTTTTTTTTTTTTTTTTTAATTATTAATCCTTTTATGGGGACTTGAATCTGTGATCCCTTGGACAATACAGTGCAATACTATAATATGGCAGAGTATTGTAAAATTCCCCATCTCCCAGCCTGGCATTAGATCTCCTTAGCTTTTCTATTATATATCTATAGATCCACACTTTTAGTGGTGGATCTAAAAGCAAAATCAAGCAACATGTGGTGATAAGTAAGGCCGCCATTCACATTAGATTTCTTCATATCCCCTATAAATTATATATATAATCATGCACAGCTTTCTCAGTCAAGCATGCATGTATTCTCAATGAGAAGGGGGAGTAAGCAGATAACTGGCAGTGGCTTATCTACTAGATATTAAAAAAAGGATCAGCCATGTTAAAAAAACATCTGACCAATCCTTTTTTCAAGAGGCCTCAGGAGTTATTGGGTTCGCCCTATATTCCATTATTGGGACTTATCTGTAGAATATGTAATAAATATAGGATCATTGGCGGTCCAACACCCATCATCCCATCAATCAGCTACAATTTGCTCCGGCGGGGTCATGTTAATGGCCACTGCATTGTTAAGTCGCAGACAATACCTTAATCTGCAGATGACCCAGCATTAGATATAGTTATTAGTTAGATATTAGTCATATGGATTGTGTATTAGCACCTGAAATGGTGTATTTAGACAGAGTTCATCTCTGATGTATAGTACATAAAATAATATGATGCTTTGTCAGGAAATGCTAAGACTTGTGGAACATGATGTCAGGTAGTCAGGGCATGCTGGAAGTTGTAGTGTCATCAAAGCTGTGAAGCCACAGCTTGCAGACCAATGTTCAATCCAGACAATAAAGTTTGATTGTCAGAGCGTTCTAAAAAGAGTTGTGGAAAAAAACATGTCTGCTTTCCATCAGAAAAAGTGCCACTTCAGTCCGCAGGTTGTGTATGGTATTGCAGCCCAGTTAAATTAATTTCAATAAAGCAGAGCTGCAATACCAGACACAAACTATGGACAGGTATGGCGCTGTTTTCGGAAGATAGCAGCCATACCTTTCTGCTCTTAAATAACCCCTTGACTGTCTCGTCCACAGGACTCCAAACCAAAACTCTCCAGGAGTGATAAAACTACAACTCACAGCATACCCAGCCATGCTCCTCTTCCTATACCAATAGTCTGCAACGTATATTAAAGCTACAACCAATGTTCAGGACACCCCCCCCCCGGACTTGGTAAATGTCGATTGTGCCGTCTGAACCTTCCAAAACAGCGTCTCCTAAAGGTTTCTTGTACCTAGCATCCAATCAATGCTTGTAAGAGGCAAAAATGGGCATGGAGGGGTTGTAGCCTTTCAAAGTAGGCATAGTCGCATGTGACAATTTTGCCCACACTCATCTCTTGAAGGCCACCCCACCAAAGTTGGCAAGTGTGTCTGAGAGTCGGCCAGTGCACCCTACTCCCAACATGTCTGATTGTCTCTGGCTGTCAAAATACTCTGAGAGTTGTATTTCACTACAGCTGGTGGTTTAGGAGACCATTGATTGGAGTCCTTCCAGTGGGTTTTCAGAGGTCCCTTGGCGCCCACTCGCAGAGGATTTCTGTCGCAGTGTGTCGACTAGCGCTGGTAGCTGCTGTTTTCTGCAGTCACACTTTTTTACAAGCAAAGTAACAGCCTTAATTCCCCTTCTCTTCAGCGGTATTACTTCTTGTGCAGCGACGCTCAAGAACTAGGAAGCACCATGGCAACTGTAGGATTTAGGGAACAACGGGAGCTTCTAAGACCCTTATTATTTCATGTAAAATTCTGTTCATTGCCTGCATCCGCCGCGCTGTCACATGCCTGCCTCTCCAGGGCTTGGCCACCAGATAATAGCCCGGATACTAATAACAAACCCAAGCTTTGGGTCACACTAATGCAGGGCGGGCTGTTTCTCACCTGCACACCTGGGGTGCCCTCAGGGCAGCAAATCTTGATTTCTGCAAATAATGTGTTTAATGCCAGAAAGCCTCTGTCATAGTTATGTACACTGTACGGTAATACCCCAGGCTGACAAGCAGCAAAATGTGGATTGGGTTCAAGAGTGTGCCACAAAACAGAAGGCAATGTGGTTGGTAGCAATATTCTTTTAACATAAGTCTATTATGACTTTAAAAAGGTAGCCAGGATATCAGATAGGTTCCAAGGTTCCAAGCAATTGGACCATCAATGTGACCTTCTATTGCATCATGGTTTCTCATCACTACTTACTAAAAAATGTAATAGCCAAAATAAGGAATTAAAGAAGCACTACCACCAAAATTGTTATCCTCATACTATACTGCAATCACCTTACTATTCATTGTGTATTTATAACTGATCATTTTTCCTTTCTAACCAGCTAAGTCTTCTCTCTCTCCAGTCACTTCTTAAGGAATGGCCCACAAACAGCATAGAAGGATTTCTTTCTTAGCAGGCACAATTTTTGTAATAAGGTTTAATTTAAAGTGACCATTTGACTTCTACAGCCTCTATGTATCACAGTACGTAGGATAGATAAATCTATTAATGAGTGAGTCTGATGGAAGAGTCTGATGCCTATATCTCTCTTCCAACAAACAGTCTTCTTAGAGAGCACCTTTCACCAAATTTTTGATGTTGAACAGGACACACAAGGTAATAGAGGCTGCAGAGGGGAATAAAACTTTTTATTTTTTTTCATTTCACTTCTCACTGATATTTGTAATTAAAGTAATGGCACATAGAGAGTTAACTTTTGTTAAGTCCAAGTCTATGTAATCAGATACTTTTCACTGAGTACTTAGCTTTGTATGAGTTGTTATCTGACAACACCCACTTGGACTTAACAAAAGTTAATTAATTAAGTGCCAATACTGATTGCTAATATCTCTGCAACAGTGAGGCGAAATTAAAAACGTAAAGGTTTTATTCTGTTCTACAGACTCTATTACATTGTGTGTCGAGTTCAACACGAAAAATTTGATACACAAACCCCCCACAAAAAAAAAAAAAAAACAGATGAAGAGTCAATTTGAAAAC
Organism: Dendrobates tinctorius; assembly: GCF_039654945.1. NCBI lineage: Eukaryota > Metazoa > Chordata > Amphibia > Anura > Dendrobatidae > Dendrobates > Dendrobates tinctorius. Next base: position 1,050,658 of record NW_027361879.1, on the reverse strand, counting down.
TGACTAAGTCACACAGCGGTATGTAAAAAGACCTTGTTAGAAAGGCAGAGTCTCTCTACATCAAAGATTGTCAGAGGGTCACCAGTCTATGAACAACTGCGTCTAAAAATGGTGTAGATGTAAAGACTTTGAATATCCCACCACCAAGAGTACATAATATCATCAAATGTTTCAAAGATTCTGGTGAGATTAATGTGCACAAGGGACAAGGCCGACGGTCAATATTGGATGCTTGTGATCTACGGACCCTGAGGCGGCACTGCATTATAAACAGGCAGCAAGTGGTGGTGGAAATCACTGCATGGGCTCAGGAATACTTCCAGAAATCATTGTCTGTGAACACAGTTCACTGTGCAATCCATAAATGCAAGTGAAAGCTCAATCAAGAAGCCTTAGAGTGTGTGCACACATTGCGGATTCTGCTGCGGATCCGCAGCGGATTTAGCCCTGCGGGTCCGCAGCAGATTCTGCTGCGTTGACAGTACCATTAAAGCCTATGAGAAATGGAAAACGCTGTACACATGGATTTTTCCGCGTGGATTTTCTGCGGATTTAAATCCGCAGCATGTCAATTCTTTGTGTGGATTACGCAGCGTTTTGACACCTGCTCCTTTATAGGAATCCGCAGGTGTCAAAACACAGGGGAAATCCGCACATAAATCTGCACTACATCCGCAGGTAAAACGCAGGTCATTTTACCTGCGGATTTAGGCAAATCCGCGCGGAAAAATGCAGGGCAATCCGCAACTTGTGTACATACCCTTAGGCTGTGTGCCCACGTTGTGTTTTCTATGCGTTTCCACCGCGTTTTTCCTGCAGCGGAAACACTTAAAAACGCTAAATCCGCAGTTGCTGTGCCCATGCTACAGATTTTACTGCTGCTGAATCACATAGCAGTAAAATCCGCAGCATGTCCATTATTTCTGCGGAATCGCTGCACGTCCACTGCCATAGGATTGAATTGAAACGCTCACTTTACGCATGTTGCTATGCCCACCATGCGTAAAGTGAGCGCTTCATGTGCGGATAGTACCCAGGGTCTGGAGAAGAGGAGACTAAAATAAGGATATACTCACCTTCGGGCCCCCGGAGTCCTCCCACCTCTCAGCCACGCTGCCAGAATCTTCCGTTCCCAGGGATGCATTTCGCGAATCATCTGAGATGATGTCGCGGTCTCGCGAGCGTGACGTAACAAAGGTCCTTCGCGCAAAGCATCCCTGGGAACGGAAGATGCTGGTTGCGTGGCTGAGAGGCGGGAGGACTCCGGGGACCTTCAGAAGGTGAGTATATCACTATTTTTTTATTTTGTTTAATTATTTTTTAACATTCTATCTTTTACTATTGATGCTGCATAAGCAGCATCAATAGTAAAAAGTTGGTCACACTAGTCAAGCACTATGCTTGACAAGTGTGACCAACCTGTCAATCACTTTTCCGAGCAATGCTTCAAATCGCTTGGAGAAGCGCAAGCATTCTGCAAGCCAAAAACGCTTGTGTTTTGCGGGAAAACGCATACGAATTCCGCATGTGTTTTACCTGCGGCAGGGAGTTGCGGAAATGTTGCGGACATTTTCACAGCATTTCTGCAACGTGGGCACTTAGCCTTATATCAACATAATCCAAAAACGCTGCTGTAGTCTCTGGGCCAAAACTCTTGTAAAAAGGACAGACACAAATTGGAAAATGTACCTTTCTTTAACATGGTGTACGAAGGGACATGCGTTTGCGTACGGTTGCGTCGTTTCATGGTATGCGGTGGGGCGCGGCGAACGCATCGTGTTGCAAAAATGCGGATGACGTACGTAAAAAAAGCGCATTACTCGTTATGGTAACGCAAGCTTACGCAACAACATGCGTACGCAAGAATTTACATAAAAGACACACCCATTGGGCGTGTTTTGTGTAAATTCAAAATTCACTAGGAAATAGCATTTGCCTATCGTCCGCAACCTCAAACGTATGTATGCATTTGCATGCGTTTTTGCATGCGGTTGCGTACGATATGCTGCAGACTCAACCGCAAATGTGAATCTAGCCTTAGAGCGACATATGCTCCATCCTGACAATGTCTGTTTCATGGAAGGCCTTGCATATATCAACAAGACAATGCTATATCACTTCATCCATCATAACAGTATGGGTTTGGGTGATGAACCGGCCTCCTGCAGTCCAGACCTTTCACCATTAGAAAACATTTGGTGAATCATGGAACGAAAAATCCAGCAAAGACCCCGGGTTGTGGAGCAGAGAGAATCCTACATCAGACAAGAATGGGACAATGTTCTCTAAAAAATCCAGCAATTGGTCTCCTCACTAGCCAGACGTTTACAGACTGTTGTAAAAAGAAGGGACACTACCCAACGGCGGACAGGGCCCAGGAACAACTTTTTTGAGCTCTGTTGCTGCCATCAATTTCAAAATGAGTTAATTATTTGAAATGAATTACAAAAATGGCCAACGTTCAACTTCTGATCTGTTCTGCTGTGAATAAACCATACATAACAGAAGTCCTTGTTGCAATACTTTTATTGATTTTAAGTTTTAGGCTGTGTGCACATGTTGCGATTTTTAAGCATTTTTGCTGCGATTTTCGCTGCGAAAATGCTTAAAAAACACAGAACGCACCCCATGCATTCCTATGGGATTCCACATATGCTGTGCTAATGATGCATTTTTTTTCCCCGGCGGAATCGCATCGCGGAAAAAAACGCAGCATGCTTATTCTTTTTGCGGAATCGCCACAATCCCGAAAAGAATTGCCGCGATTCCACACCCATAGGAATGCATGAGATCCGCTTACTTCCATCATGTGGCTATGCCCACCATGCACAAAGTGAGCGGCTCATGTGCGGATGGTACCCACGGTCTGGAGGAGAGGAGACTGTCCTCCAGGCCCTGGGTACCAAACCCCTGTAAAAAAAAGAATAAAAAATTGGGTTATATTCACCTTCCTGCGTCCAGTGCAGCCTTCCTGAGCATCAGCGATGCTCCCGTTCCCAGTAATGCCTTGCGGCAAGGACCTGAGATGACGTAGCGATCTCGCGAGACCGCTACAGTATCGCGAGACCTCACGTCATCAAAGGCCTGGGAAGGCATTACTGGGAACGGGAGCATCGCTGAGGCCTGGGAAGGCTGCGTGGGACGCCGGAAGGTGAGAATATCACGATTTTTTATTTTGTTTAATTATTTTTAACATTCTATCTTTTACTATTGATCCGGCATAGGCGGCCTCAATTGTAAAAAGTTGGTCACACTCGTCAAACACTATGTTTGACGAGTGTGACCAACCTGTCAATCACATTCCAAGTGATGCTTCAAATCGCTTGGAAAGTGCTTGAATTTCGCGTGGGAAAAACGCGAAAAAAACGTGGAAAAAGACGCAAAAAAAAACCAGCACGTTTTTACTGGGAAGAAGTGCGTTTTTTTTCTGCATACATGGGCACATAGCCTTACAGGGTAGACAGAAAATACTAAACTACAGCTTAACTAGGGGAAAGCGAAATCCAGGGAAAGGAATATGAGAGAAAAGGGAAAATAAAACTTTAATGGGGAGGAAAAAGGAAGAGGGATAAGAAAATAAAGGGATAAGCCGCAAGTATACATTACATTAACCTAGCCTATGTATTAGTAAAATATTCAATAAAGAAAGAGCAGAAGAGTTTGTTGAATACAATACATTAATAGTATGACAAAATATACCGGTAAGTATAATTCTTGTTTTCTTTACATTTTACACAGCATCCTTCTCCCACTCTTGACACACTGATAGCAACCCCACAGAAGAAAAGCTAGTCTAAGGGGGTCAGATTCCTTGTAGGAATGCTCGGACCTGACACCCATAATGTGGTGGTGCGCCATCTTGCTGGAAAATCTCAGGGAACGTGCCATCTTCAGAGCATAAAGAGGGCAACACATCATCATGTAGCAAATTCAAATATCCATTGCCATTGATGAAGAATGGCCCCACTATCTTTGTACCCCATATACCACTCCATACCATCAATTATGGGTGTCAGGTCCGAGCATTCCTATATGAACAGTTTCCTGGAAAGTGTATTGGTCGACGTGGGCCAGTTGAATGGCCACCAGGGTCTCCCGGTCTGACCCCTTTAGACTGTAATCTGTAACGCTAGGGGTACCCAAGATAGAGAGTGGACCCTCTGGATCGCGGATCCGGAGCCCCAGGGTCGAGCACACCAGGTGAAGACCGACCCCTATACAGGGATCGTTTGGGGCAGGACCACAGAGGACGGAGGCGCGACAGCCGGAACCAAGAGGGACGGCTCCACGGAGAGAAGGAGAGGGAAGGCAATGGTACGTGGGAGGGCCTAGACGGGCAGAAGGAGGAGGACGGCACCGGAGATGGGAGACAGTGCACAGGCAGGCTGGGAGGGAAGGACGCAGGAGAAAGGGAGCGACAGGGAGTGTCAGGCGGAACGCGGAAAGCTACAGTAGAACTGTAGAGGCCAGAGAGTGCAGGAAAACTACACGATCGTCAGGCGTCCTCCTAACTGCGAGGACGCCTGAAGTACAGCAGCCCCCGGATGCTCGTCACCAAAACCCGCCCTTCGGCGCCGCCCATCGCAGGGGAGACCAGGCCCGCCCCTCAGCGCCACCCATCATGGGAGAGAGAGGAAAGACGGCGGCGAGCACGTGACCGAGCGGGAGCGCGCAGGTGAGGGGATGCCGCAGCGGCCGCCGCAGCGAAAGGGGCATCGGCGGGCATAACCGCCGATGTCACAGTACCTCCCCCCCTACGGCGTCCCTTAGCGAGATTGGCCAAAAACTTTTTTAGAATGCGAGGGGCGTTGATATTCTCCTGGGGCTCCCAGGACCTCTCCTCGGGACCAAAACCCACCCAATCGATAAGAAAAAGGGTCTTACCCCGGGCTTTTTTCATAGCCAAGATGTCCTTGACCTCGAAGACGTTATCAGAGATGGCTGGAGGAGGAATGATGGAAACCGGTTGGAACCGGTTCAGGACTACGGGTTTCAGGAGCGAGACATGGAAGGCGTTGGGCACCCGGAGCGAAGCAGGCAACTTTAGTTTGTAAGCCACGGTATTAATACGTCCAATCACCTCAAACGGTCCAATGTACCGAGGACTCAGCTTGTAAGAGGGAACTCTCAGACGGATATGTCGAGTTGAAAGCCAGACTTTGTCACCAGGATGGTACGGGGGTACGTCCTTCCGTCTCTTGTCTGCATGCTTCTTGATTCGGTCGTTGGCACTTTTGAGCGCATCCCGGGTCTCTCTCCAAATCTGCGAGAATTTTTTAGCAAGAGAATCAGCTGCGGGTACCTCGGTAGAGGTAGAAAAAGGCAATGGAATATTTGGGTTCTGACCGGTTACCACAAAAAAAGGAGACCTGGTGGTAGATTCACTGGGATGATTATTGTGTGAGAATTCAGCCCAAGGTAAGAGCGCAACCCAGTCGTCTTGATGAGCGTTGGTAAAGTGACGTAGGAAGGTGGTTAACCCCTGATTAATTCGTTCCACTTGCCCGTTGGTCTGAGGATGATATGCGGAGGAAAAGTCGAGAGATGTACCCATAAGCCGGCAAAGTGCCCTCCAGAAGCGGGAGGTGAACTGGACCCCCCGATCCGACAGAATCCGCTGAGGAAGACCATGCAGCCTGAAGACCTGGTGGATGAAGATCTCAGCCAACTTTGGGGCGGACGGTAGTCCCGATAAGGGAATAAAATGGGCCATCTTAGAAAAGCGATCTGCCACGACTAAGATGGTGGTACATCCGGCCGAGCGGGGCAAATCGGTCACAAAGTCCATGGCGATCTGTTGCCAGGGGGCTTCAGGAACTGGTAACGGATGAAGAAGACCGGCGGGCAAGGTCCTAGCCACCTTGTTCTGGGCACAGATTGTGCAAGAGGCCACGTAGTCCATCACATCCTGGCGAAGCGTAGGCCACCAATAATACCGGGAAAGCAGGAAGAGAGTCTTCTTGGTCCCCACGTGTCCAGCAATTTTGGAGGAATGTCCCCAGCACAACACCTCTATACGTTTGCCTGGAGGAACGAAGGTCTTACCGGGCGGAGGGGTAGCAAAATTCACAGGAGCCACGGTGATCATCCTGGAAGGCTCGATGATACAGGATGGGATTTCGTCCCTCTCTGAAGACTGCAACGACCTGGAAAGGGCATCGGCCTTGATGTTCCTATTACCCGGTCGAAAGTGAAGTTGGAAGTCAAAGCGGGAAAAAAACAAGGCCCACCTGGCTTGTCGGGCATTGAGCCTTTGGGCGGATTGCAGATAGGCCAGGTTTTTGTGGTCTGTGAGGATGGTAAAGGGATGTACAGCTCCCTCGAGTAAATACCGCCATTCAGTTAAGGCCATCTTAATGGCCAGTAATTCACGGTCTCCAATGGAGTAGTTGCACTCCGCCGGTGAAAAGATTTTAGAGAAAAAACCGCATGGAACCAGCCGTCCGGACGAAGCCTGCTGGGACAGGACCGCCCCAGCTCCAGTGGAGGAGGCATCCACTTCCAGGACAAAGGGTCTGCTGGCCACAGGCCGATGCAAAATGGGTGCTGAGGCGAAAGAACGTTTCAGAGTTTGGAAAGCTTCCTCCGCTTCAGGGGACCAGCTGTTGGTCTTCGTTCCTTTACGGGTCAGGTTCGTGATGGGTTTGGTAACCGTGGAAAAGTGAGGCACAAACTGGCGGTAATAGTTTGCGAACCCAAGAAACCGCTGGATGGCCTTAATCCCCACAGGACGAGGCCACTTGAGAACCGCATCGAGTTTTTCGGGATCCATGCTTAGACCGGAGTCGGAAACGACATACCCCAAGAAGGGTAGTGACGACTGCTCAAAAAGGCATTTCTCGATCTTGGCGTAGAGTTGGTTCTCTCTGAGACGATGCAAGACCAAGCGTACACTCCTGCGATGAGAAGGCAGATCGGGGGAGAAAACGAGAATGTCGTCCAGGTAGATGACAACACAAGAATAGAGTAGATCCCGGAATACCTCATTGATAAATTCTTGGAACACAGCGGGGGCATTGCAAAGGCCAAATGGCATGACTAGATATTCATAATGCCCGTCACGAGTATTGAAGGCCGTTTTCCACTCGTCCCCAGCACGGATTCGGACCAAATTGTAGGCTCCCCGCAGGTCTAACTTCGTGAAGATCCGGGCTCCTCTCAACCGGTCAAAAAGCTCCGGAATCAACGGAAGAGGGTAACGATTCTTGATGGTGATTTTGTTCAGGCCCCGGTAATCAATGCAAGGCCGCAGTGATCCATCTTTCTTCCGGACGAAGAAAAAACCTGCGCCTGCAGGGGAGGAAGACTTTCGGATAAACCCCTTGGAGAGGTTTTCGTGGATATATTCCGTCATGGCAGTGGTCTCGGCTGGAGAGAGAGGGTATGTTCTACCTCTGGGAGGAATCGCTCCAGGCATCAGGTCGATGGGGCAGTCATAAGACCGGTGCGGTGGCAGGGAATCCGCCTCTCTTTTGCAGAAAACATCAGCATAAGCGTGATATGGCACAGGAAGACCAGGGAGGTCTGTAGGCTTGCGCTGAGGCTGGGGACGAACCAGGTTACGTAAACAGCTTGCATGGCAGGCGTGCCCCCAGCGCAGGATCTCTCCGGAGCGCCAATCGATAACAGGCTCATGCCGCCTGAGCCAAGGTAGCCCCAAAAGAATGGCGTGGGACAACTGAGGCAAGACATAAAAGGCAATCCTTTCAGAGTGGAGGGCGCCAACTTGCAGGTTTACTTCAGTGGTTACCGAGGTGACGAGCCCAGGAAGAGGTTTGCCGTCAACGGAGGTGATTGCTCGAGGATTACTTAGGACGACCACGGGAATCTGGAGCCTGTCCACCTCCTCCTGGTGGATGAAGTTGCCTGCCGCGCCCGAGTCCACATACGCCTCCACAGAGCTACGCCCCCGTCCTGAAATAAGCAGAGCTGAAACAGTAAGTGGAAGAGAGGGGGTAGCATCACCTAGGGGGCCCTCTCCTACCTGGCCTAGGCGGATGCGTTTCCCGGTCTCTCAGGACAAGTGCGTATGAAGTGGTTGGCCCCTCCACAATAGAGACAGAGTCCCTTGGACATTCTCTCCCTACGCCGTTGTTCAGACAACTTGATGCGATCAACTTGCATGGGCTCAGGAGCGGTGTTACTAGGAGGGGCAACGGTGCGCGGAATAGGAGCTTGGTATAACCTAAAGGACCTCTTCTCCCTAGCCGACTCTCGGGCGCGCTCCTGAAAACGCAGATCAATACGAGTAGCCAAGGAGATGAGATCCTCCAGGGTGGTAGGGAGGTCACGCCCGGCCAACTCGTCTTTGATTTTACCAGAAAGTCCTCTCCAAAACGCACCAACCAGGGCTTCATTATTCCACCCCAGCTCCGAGGACAAGGTCCGAAAACGGATGGCGTATTGCCCTACCGTAAGGGACCCCTGGCAGAGGTTAAAAAGGGCCTCAGTGGAGGAAGCAAGGCGTCCAGGTTCATCGAAAACTTTGCGAAATGTCTCCAAAAAACACTGGATGTTGGTCACCACCGGGTCATCCCTCTCCCATAATGGATTCACCCAAGCCAACGCCTCCCCCTCAAGGTGGGAGATTATAAAGGCCACTTTAGCACGGTCCGTAGGATACTGTTGGGGCGAAAGATCAAAGTGCAACCTGCACTGATTTAAAAATCCCCTACACAATTTTGGGTCCCCACAGTACCTGGGGGGTTTACCGAGACGGGGAGGGGGAGTAGAGACGGTGTCCCGGGCTAGGGTGGAAGCGGCCGTGGAGGACTGCAAAGAAAGCAGCCTATCATCCACGGAGGCCATATACCCCAAAATGTGAGACTGAGCATCGCGCTGTTGTGCGAGCTCCTGCTGGAGACTGACTAATAGGGGTGCGTGTGCTGGGTCTGCGGTCTGAAGAGCGGAGAGCCGGGTGTCCATGGACTTCATGAATGACATGATACGGTTCTGATTTTCTCTAAGGAAGAGCAGTTCCTTTTGAGTGGCAGCCGCGGCACCGGCGGGGTCCATGGCCTGACGATACTGTAACGCTAGGGGTACCCAAGATAGAGAGTGGACCCTCTGGATCGCGGATCCGGAGCCCCAGGGTCGAGCACACCAGGTGAAGACCGACCCCTATACAGGGATCGTTTGGGGCAGGACCACAGAGGACGGAGGCGCGACAGCCGGAACCAAGAGGGACGGCTCCACGGAGAGAAGGAGAGGGAAGGCAATGGTACGTGGGAGGGCCTAGACGGGCAGAAGGAGGAGGACGGCACCGGAGATGGGAGACAGTGCACAGGCAGGCTGGGAGGGAAGGACGCAGGAGAAAGGGAGCGACAGGGAGTGTCAGGCGGAACGCGGAAAGCTACAGTAGAACTGTAGAGGCCAGAGAGTGCAGGAAAACTACACGATCGTCAGGCGTCCTCCTAACTGCGAGGACGCCTGAAGTACAGCAGCCCCCGGATGCTCGTCACCAAAACCCGCCCTTCGGCGCCGCCCATCGCAGGGGAGACCAGGCCCGCCCCTCAGCGCCGCCCATCATGGGAGAGAGAGGAAAGACGGCGGCGAGCACGTGACCGAGCGGGAGCGCGCAGGTGAGGGGATGCCGCAGCGGCCGCCGCAGCGAAAGGGGCATCGGCGGGCATAACCGCCGATGTCACATAATCTTTGGGGTCATCTGAAGGCAATTGTCTATGCTGTGAAGATACGAGATGTGCAGCAACTGAAACAACGGATACTGGAACCCTGTGCTAGCATTTCTTCTGCAGTGTTGCTATCAGTGTGTCAAGAGTGGGAGAATAGGGTTGCATTGACAATCCAACACAATGGGCAGCACTTTGAACACATTTTATAAATGGTCATAAACTTGTAAATAACTCATGAAAGAATAAAGTTACGTTAAAACCAAGCACACCATTGTTTCTCTTGTGAAATTCTCAATAGATTTGATGTGTCACATGACCCTCTTCCCATTGGAAAAAATAAAGTTGGATCCAAAATGGCTGACTTCAAAATGGTCGCCATGGTCACTACCAATCTTGAAAAGTTTCCCCCCTCCCATATACTAATGTGCCACAAACAGGAAGTCTTCTCTTCTGAAGACTAAATAAATGTAATATCAGTTTTTGGCTCTTCTTTGTAGCTATTCTAGCTCCAGAGCATCCTTTCTATGAAGAACTGAACTGCATGTTCCAGATTAGGTTGCACTACTCTTTTGTAAATTTGTAGTATTACGTCCATGTCCCTCGAGCCAATGCTTCTATAAATACATAACAATATTTTGTTGGCTTTAGAAGCCACTAATTGACGTTGCATGCTGTTGTTTAGTTTCTGAGTTAAAAAGTATTCTAAGATCCTTCTCTACAAGTGACTCTCCTAGTTTTACTCCCCCTAGAACTTATGATGCCGTCAGGTTATTAGTGCCCAGATGCATAATGTTTATTCACATTGAACCTTATCTGCCAAGTGTGTAGATGCCGAAACACTCCATATGTCTGAGTCAGTATGTAAATGGGCATCACATTTGCCATGCACCAATCCCTTGGCATAGTACCTGGCACTATGAAATTATGAACTGGGGCAAAGTAATAACTGAGTTGAATTCTTTACAAAATCTTTTGTGCAGCCCATATGTGTCCAAGTCATTGTTTTCTAAATGTGAGAAATATACATGGCATTCTTCTACGATATGTGTGTCTCCTGCCATTATCCATTTGGTCTTACTGTAAGCCAACTGGCTGCAAGAGTTCTCCAAATAGCACCATAAATGATCACATTTCTCCATATTATATGAGTAACCCGCTGGATTGTTGATATGTTGGAATGTCACCACATAAAGAGCTCAACCCTTCTCTCATAGTAATATGAGGGATGGCGGTCACTGCTCAGAGGGTCCAAGAAGATAAGTTACTATCAACTACCAAAATCTTCTGCGCAGACTTACAGTGTGAAATAGAGGTAGAAATATTTTAGGACAAAATTATGGATATCATAGTATCTATCTACCTGTACAGAATACATGCTAACTGTCTGAAAATGTCTTGGGGAAGCTTCTCAAAAAAGAAGACTTGAAAAAATGCCACCTGGGTCCCACCGAAACCTCCTGGAATTCCATCTGAAGGGAGGTAAAAAGTAGTATATTAATGGGCAGAAACACAAAGGAGAATGTGGCTACATCCAAAAATGTGGTCAACTGTATCCCTTAGATATCAACTGTGTCTATTTGGCAAGTATGCATTACAGGCCATAGCTGTCATCTTCTCATCCATATCTTAACCACCTAGCCCTGCAGTTTCACATGAAATCTATACATTGACTGCTGCCTCTTCAATCCCTGGAGGTTTGCATTAGTCACAAGGGTTTCTTTGTATCACACACCTGAAGTTAGTCATTGCCGTCATCTGATATACATCATTCAATTCTAGTTAAACATTTTTTCACATGTGTTTTAGTGTTTACACTGCAAAATCCCAGCGCAGCTCCTGGTGATGAAGACAGATCCTCTACATGAAGGTGGGTGGAATTTATCAATGCTAATATCTTCAAAGCACTAGGAGCCTGAATTATTCGATCATGCATGGAAGAAAATGAAACAGCATTTAACCTTCATTGTTCTTCAAGGGGCTGTCCAGGAACATAAGGAATATAAGATTGATGACCCATGCTTGGGACACTTGGCATCTCCCACCAATCAGCTATTAACAGCACGATGTACGGAGTTGTGGTGTTCCAGCTGTGTACATGTATGACGGCCTCCGCGAGACCTGCTAGAAGCCGAGTCACAGTGGTGTTGGGTGTTAGGACCCCCACTAATCTCATATTGATGACCTATCCTAGCCTGCTGCTATGGAGCTTATTTAGCGATTCATGCTTATGGTTGGAGTTGTGAGGCGCTGTCTAGTTCAGAAAAGTCGAGAATCCCTTACCATACATGCTCACTTGATGGAGACTTTTACTCGGGATCTCTGACTATGACCGGAATGTGCAGAATAATAATAACAGCCACTGCAAAATTGGCGCTTCCTTAGCAATATGTCTGTGCCTTCCTCCCTTTGCCGTGTACCAGCTCTTGTTTGTGTAAGGCAGACCAATTTCATGTGTTTGTATGGATTTAGTAACTAAATCCATGGTAAATAATTTTTAGTTGAACGTGGGAAAAGCTAGTGCCGCCCTTCAGTGCCTAGTAATAATACTGCCCTACTAACTAGAATGGAAAAGATTTTGTTTACAGTCATGGCCAAAAGTTTTTAGACTGATACGCATTTTGGTTTTCACAACGTTTCCTGCTTCAATGTTTTTCGATCTATTAGTCAGATGTTTCTATGGTTAATGACATAACATTATCAGGATTTCCTAAATTTTTACAATTTAATTGACAAATACATAGTTTATGTAAAAAAAAATTCAATATTTCTAGTGTTGATTCTTATTTTTCAAGACTTCTGCCCTTCGCCCAGGTTACTGAATATCACACTTAGGGCCAAATCCTGACTGCTGAAAGCTCACTCTTGTCTAATCAGCGCTTGGAGTTTATCACAATTTCTGTGGTTTTGTTTGTCCTCCCACTTTTTGAGGATTTATCACAACTTCTCAATGCAATTGTAATCTGGGGAGTTTCCTGGCCATGGACACAACATTTCAGTGTTTTGTTCACCGAGTCACTTAGTTTTCACTTTTGCCTTCTGACACAGTCATCAATAAATTGCTCCTGGATAGTTTAGAGAAGTTGTTCCTGGAACAATTAGATCAATTTCTTTAGGCAAGGCAAAATTGTGAGTGAGCCACCTCCATGGAAGAAAAGTCCCCCCACACACATGAATGGTCTCAAGATGCTTTATTGTTGATATTACACAGGACTCATGGCAGCACTCACCTTTTCTTCTCTGGACAATCATTCATCCAGACATCCCAAACAGAAGGGGCTTCATCAGAGAAAATTACTTGACCCCTGTCCTCTGCAACCCAATCCCTGTACTTCCTGCAAAATGTCAGTCTGTCCATTTTTTTGGTGACAGGTGGTTTCATTGATGCCCTTCTTGACACCAGGCCGCCTCCAAAACCTTTTGCCTCACTGTGCGCGCAGTTTGGCCATGACTGTACTGTACAGTGGATTTCATAAGTATCCTTGGCATTTTTCGTGTCTTGCTACCTGATAACCTGGAATTTCATTGTTTTTTTTAGGGTTTGCATCAGTTCATGTAAAGAACATGCCTACACCTGTGAATATTTGGTTCCAGAGGCGTAGCTAGGGTTTTGCTATAGGGGGGGCGAAACTTGTGAGTGGGCCCCTAACTAGGTAACTTTGATTACAACTTGGTGACGCACCCTAATAGTGGATGTAGAAGATGACTGCGCTGTTACTGAAAATAATCCCAATATAAAGACCAACATGGATATTACATGGTCAGTGGTAAATACCAGTCCTACAAAACATACAAGTGATTACTGCACAGTTACAGATAGTGTCTTACCGCTGACATTCTTTCTGATGGAATCGTTCACTTTTCACGTCTTTTCCATCTGGCCCAGACCGACATGACAATTTCTCCAGCCACGACTCTGCCACAGAGAATACAACAAAAACATGTTTCACTTCTCATATTCCAGCCCCATCACCATCTATCCCCAACCTGCACAAACTCCTCATCCTGCTGCTACCCCAATACTGAGCCGCTGCTGCCGTATGTGTCCCTATTACTGCACCTGATACCCCAATACTGAGCCGCTGCTGCTGTATGTGTCCCTATTACTGCACCTGATACCCCAATACTGAGCCGCTGCTTCTGTATGTGTCCCTATTACTGCACCTGATACCCAATACTGAGCCGCTGATGCTGTATGTGTCCCTATTACTGGACCTGATACCCCAACACTGAGCCTCTGCTGCCGTATGTGTCCCTATTATTGCACCTGATACCCCAATGCTGAGCCGCTGCTGCCATATGTGTCCCTATTACTGCACCTGATACCCCAATGCTGAGCCGCTGCTGCCATATGTGTCCCTATTACTGCACCTGATACCCCAATACTGAGCCGCTGCTGCCGTATGTGTCCCTATTACTGCACCTGATACCGCAATGCTGAGCCTCTGCAGCCGTATGTGTCCCTATAACTGCACCTGATACCCCAATGCTGAGCCGCTGCTGCCATATGTGTCCCTATTACTGCACCTGATACCCCAATACTGAGCCTCTGCTGCCGTATGTGTCCCTATTACTGCACCTGATACCCCAATGCTGAGCCGCTACTGCAATATGTGTTCCTTTTACTGCACCTGATACCCCAATGCTGAGCCGCTGCTGCCATATGTGTCCCTATTACTGCACCTGATACCCCAATACTGAGCCGCTGCTGCCGTATGTGTCCCTATTACTGCCCCTGATACCCAATACTGAGCCGCTGCTGCTGTATGTGTCCCTATTACTGCACCTGATACCCCAATACTGAGCCTCTGCTGCCGTATGTGTCCCTATTACTGCACCTGATACCCCAATGCTGAGCTGCTGCCATATGTGTCCCTATTACTGCACCTGATACCCCAATACTGAGCTGCTGCTGCCATATGTGTCCCTATTACTGCTCCTGATACCCCAATACTGAGCTGCTGCTGCCGTATGTTTCCCTATTACTGCACCTGATACCCCAATACTGAGCCTCTGCTGCCGTATTTGTCCCTAATACTGCACCTGATACCCCAATGCTGAGCCACTGCTGCCATATGTGTCCCTATTACTGCACTTGATACCCCAATGCTGAGCCTCTGCTGCCGTATGTGTCCCTATTACTGCACCTGATACCCCAATGCTGAGCCGCTGCTGCCATATGTGTCCCTATTAATGCACCTGATACCCCAATACTGAGCCTCTGCTGCCGTATTTGTCCCTATTACTGCACCTGATACCCCAATGCTGAGCCTCTGCTGCCATATGTGTCCCTATTACTGCACCTAATACCCCAATGCTGAGCCGCTGCTGCCGTATGTGTCCCTATTACTGCACCTGATACCCCAATGCTGAGCCGCTGTTGCCATGTGTCCCTATTACTGCACCTGATACCCCAATGCTGAGCCGCTGCAGCTGTATGTGTCCCTATTACTGCACCTACTGTGTGGTTCTGTGTGACCTCTAAATTCTAAAGCATCCCTCTAAAATATAGTAATGCCGGGTGCAATTGCCTAGAAAACAGTGCCCACATATTGTCTCCTAGAATGTAATATTGCCCTCTGTGTGCCCCGTTTGACAGTCACTGTAACCTGAGTTCCCCTATAACAATAAGTGCCCACTTTACATTTATTAATGTCCTGAGTCCCCCCCCGTACAGCTCCCCTATACACAGTAATATGCCCCTCACTGTATACATACTGACCCCTTAGTATCCCCCAATGATGGCTCCAACACTGTATGATGGCCCCCTCAATAATCTCCACATTGTATGATGGCCCCCTAGATAGCCTCCATATAGTATAATACACCAGATAGTCCTCAATATAGTATAATGCAGCCCCCATAGGCAGACTCTACAGTATAATGCAGCCCCCCCATGGGCAGACTCAATAGTATATTGCAGCCCCCCATAAGCAGACTGTAATATAAGGCAGCACCCCCCCCACCCCCCTATAGGCAGCCTGTAATATAAGGCAGAAATCCCCCCATAGGCAGACTGTAGTATAAGGCAGCACCCCCCCATCCGCTCCATACACCTTGTACACACACGGCTCCGCTCCGTACACCCCGTACACACACGTTTCCGCTCCATACACCTTGCACACAAACAGCTCCGCTCCGAACACCTTGTACACAAACGGCTCCGCTCACCCCATACATACGCGGCTCCGCTCCTCCGTACACCTCATACATGCATATCTCCGCTTCGTACACCTTCTACACACACGGCTGCGCTCTGTACACCTCATACACACACAGCTCTGCTACATCCACCTGGCTGTAAACCCCTCCCGACCCCACACATAAACTTCACCTTATCCAGCACCAATGCATGACAACCAGCACAGCAGAGTCCTGCAGCCAGCCACTGAAGTCCCTGATCATTTGACCCCCTGACTCCGCCCCTCGTGTGACCTCATCACAGGTCCTGTGCCACAGATTAACTCAGGATGACATTGCTGGCTGTGAGCCCACTGCTGGCATCGGGACCCCCCACTGCCTTCTCAGGGGCCCATAGCGGCCGGGTGGCAGAGTAGGGAGATCGATTCTCTCTGCTCTGCCGCAGAATGTAACTGTATGGGCGCGCTGTGCACGCCGATACAGTTACATTAGTGTAGCTCCGGTGGGCCCCCTCAGAGAGCAGGGCCCGGGGAGACCGCCCCCTCTGTCCCCCCGGTAGCTACGCTACTGTTTGGTTCTCTTTATATTGTGAAGCAAGCAACAAATAGGACAAAATTACTGAAAATTTCAGTATGCATAACTATTAACCCCCCTAAAGTCAGTACTTTGTGGAGCCTCCTTTTGCAGCAATTACAGCTGCAAGTCGCTTTGCATAAGTCTCTATGAGCTGTCCATATCTTGCCACTGGGATTTTTGTCCATTCCTCAAGGCAAAACTGCTCCAGCTCCTTCGTTAGATGGTTTCCTCTGGTGAACACCAATCTTCAAATATGATTCTCAATTGGATAAAAAGGTCTGGGCTTTGACTAGGCCACTCCAAAACATTTACACGTCACCCCCCCCAGGGCGTTTTTCAGTTAAAGAGCCACCTTCAGCAACACTAAGGCTGCATTCTGTGATGGTGGTTCTTATTTTTCTGACCCCTAGTAACGCTGAAATATTGACTTTTATAAATAGGTCCTCATACCTGTAATATGTCCCATAGGTATGGTGTGTCCCCCTATATCAGCCGTCTAACATCAGTCCATCATGCCTGTCCGGTGTCTCGGCGCCGCCCACCATCTGTCCATCATGATGCCCCTGTGCGTCGCTGCCTCCTCCTGCGCTGTGACCAGAGTTCTCGGGCATGCGCAGTGCGCGCTGCCCGAGAACCGACATAAGGCTATTGCGCCTGCGTGTTGTGGAGGCCTCAGATCCCGCCCTGCAGTGTGTTATGATGTATTCACACTGCGGGGCTGGGGCCTCCGCAACACGCAGGCGCAATAGCCTGATGTCAGTTCTCAGGCAGCGCGCACTGCGCATGCCCGAGAACTCTTGTCACAGTGCAGGCGCTGGCATTCAAAACAGGAGGATGCAGCGACGCACAGGGGCATCATGATGGATGGTGGGCAGCGCCGAGACACCGGACAGGCATGATGAACGGATGGTAGGCGGCTTGATACAGGGGGACACATCATACCAATGGGACACATTACAGGTATGAGGAGCTATTTATAAAAGTCGATATTTCAGCGTTACTAGGGGTCAGAAAAAGAAGAGCCACCTTCACAGAATGCAGTCTTAGTGCTGCTGAAGGTGGCTCTTTAACTTAAAAACAACCTGGGGGGGGTGACAGGTTCCCTTTAAACCACTCGAATGTTGCTTTAGCAGTTTGCTTGTGGTTATTATTTTGTTGGATGGTGAGCCTCTGTCCCAGTCTCAATTCACTGAGATACTGAAACAGGTTTTACCCAAGAATATCCCTGTATTTTGCCCCATCCATCTTCCCCCTCAACTTGGACCATTTTCCCTGACCTTGCTGCCAAAAAACATCCTAACAGCATGGTGTTGTCACCATCATGTTTCACTGTGGGGATGGCGTTCTTGGGGTGATTAGCTGTGTTGGTTTGGCATCAGACAAAAAGTTACATTTAGGTCTCATCTGACCTCATCAGCACCTTCCTCCATGCATTTGTGGAGTCTCCCACATGTCTTTTAGCAAACACAAAACAAGCCTTACAATTTTTGTGTGTAAGTAAAGGCTTTTTTTCTGCCCTCTCTTTCATAAAGACCACCTCAATGCGGTGTATGGCTTATTTTGGTCCCATGGACAGATATTCCAGTCTCAGCTTGGGAACTCTGCAGCTCCTTCAGGGTCTCTGTGCCACCTCTTGGATTAATGCCCTCCTTGCCTGGACAGGAGTTTTGGTGGGTGGCCTTTCTTGGCAGATTTGGTGTGGCACCATGTTGTTTCCATTTGATGATAATGGATTTGATGGTGCTCTTTGGGGATCATCAGAGATCGGGATATTTTTTATAACCCAACCCTGACTTGTAACTCTCAACAACTTTGTTTGAGCATCACCTTGTTCTTCATGGTGTTGTTTGGTTAGGAGTGCTTCTTGCTTAATGGTGTTGCAGCCTCTGTGATTCATAAAATGAGTGTGTATACTGACAGCCCATGTGACACTTACATTGCACACAGATAGATTTCCTTCCACCAAGCTTGTGACTTATGAATGTAATTGTTTGCACCAGAAATTTTAGGGGCTTCATCACAAGAGTGGTGAATACATATGCGCATGCCAATTTTTAGTTATTTGATCCCATAAATTTAATTTATGCCTATATTTTTCTCATTACATGTCATTAACTTAAACTATTTAGTGGTGATGCATCACACACAAATCAGATTACAAAAAATATTTAAACACAGGTTGTAATGTAACAAAATAGGTAAAAAGCCAAGGGTGTCACTAATTTCGCAAGCCAATATATGCAGGATACTAGGCTCCAAAATCAAAGACTGTTAGCAGTTGCAAATAGCTGGCCCTATTTCATTTTCCTTATTGTTTTGTAACTTAGGAGTTTTTTTTCCTACTGGGCTAAGAAATTGCTGGCAGGTGATTGTTAACTATCAGCTTGTTCTTCCCCACAAAGACCTCTCCTCACAATTCCCCTGCTTCTTTTGACCTCACATCAGCAGAACATAGCCTTCTCTTCCGCTCTGCTCTGTCAACAAGTTGTCACTGCTGACGTAATGTTGATTGACACCTGGCTCCCCGCAGTTAGGCAGTGGGGATCCTGTTGTCAATCAGTATGACATCCTGTCATTAGAGCAGAGTGAAAGAGAAGGTGCTGCTCTGTCAACATGTCATCACCAGAAGAAGGAGACTCATCTTGAAGAGAGGTCTGTGTTTGTTCTGAATTGAGACAGATCATTGCAAGGCAGAACAGTTACGTAGATAGCAAATAGAAAAAAAAAACCTTAAGTCCCTGATAACCCCTTTAATAGTAAGTCACTAACTGGAATATTATTGAACATTTTAATTGAATACACATGGATGGAGGAAACAAAGGGATGCCGAGTTTAAGAGCAAACCTTGACCAAAGGGGCCACCAGGGTGAAAGCATTTCACAAGGTGCTGGTAATAGGCTGGACAGCTATAAGGCCCATCAAAACAGGGGTACGTCATAATGGGACACACTTTGTGTACATGTGAACATATTCTTTTACCGAATGTCTAAAACTAAGAATCAGGATGAACCCATATGTGACTGGCTTCAATATTAATGATGCCGTTAGCCAGCCCAGGCTGCTCTCCAAGCTCCATTCCACCGCTATACTGTCCAAAAAGTGAGCGTAAAATGCGCCGTCAGCTACAATCTGCCACTACTGACTCTATGAATGATGAAACCTAGGCCTTTATGTTGGTAGGAGACATTCTTCAACGGCAAGTGAAACTTTTCATCATCTAATTTGTGGTCTCTTTGTGACCGATCATGCTATCTTCTACAAGGGAACCTTACAGAAGTTATTACTTTTGCTAATACATTGTCATCATCCACCTCCTCTTGCAAAGTAGCGGTCGGGAGGCCCTCATTTTAGTTCAGTGGATATATTCTAAATCCCTAAGATAGGAAAGCCCCTAATCATTGCACATTGAAAAGTTCAGCAGCTTTTCAAAAGTTTTAGCACCATTTTCACAATCTCTGCTCGCTGTAGATAAAACATGAAAACAATTGTTGGTTTGAATAAGAATTAAATGGGTGGTCCGAAATTAATATTGATTTTCATCCTAAATGCCTATTTATTTTAATAATATAATAGTTTTTCTAATATGGTTTAATTAAAAAATCCCTACCCTTCCCTCTCTAATCTAACTGCTTTATTTTATTTTTTTACCTATTTCCATTTTGATGGTGCTTTGAGAATCCCCACTGCATGCTGGGATATTCAAACAGGAGGTCATCAGCCTCTGCCTCCACCCTGAAGCAAAATGTTGTATGTGATGTTCGATTCAGGGGCTGGACTAGTCCTTACTCTACTGAGCATGCATCGGTTGTCAATTCCAAAGTATGCTCAGAATGAGCTCCCTTCCTACTGTGCAATATTCTTTTCAGTGCACAGTGACAGTGCGCTCTTTCCCTGGCTTTAATGAGAAGTGATGAGCCGACAACAGAGCGCACTGTCAGTGCGCATTTTAAGGAGATGACCTGGAAAGCATGGAGAACAGAGTCCATCACAGCCCCCGAAAGTGATGTTTGTTTTGAGGGATGGGTTTGGTCTCTGCTCGCCAGATACGGTTATCTCTTTACAATGTGCAATGACAATTCATATGGAAAAAAAACAAGCCCCCATATGTCTATGTTGATGGAAAAATCTGAAAGACAATTTTTTTCACCAGGCAATTTTTTTGTTTGTGCTTTCTTCCAAAGGTAGAAAAATTGTGAGTGATGGAAATACCAAGTGTATTAAAAAGCGTAAGAACATTCTGTTACTCTTTGTTTGCCTCTGACTGGACAGTCCCTGTAAGTGGGCAGTGTTCCCTGCTGATGGTAGCCACCCACCCACCATACTCTGAGTCACCCGGCAATAAGTGGGTCACCTCAGAATCAATGATTTCTATGACGTGTACATTCATCGTGGCTCCAAGCAATGCTTACATCTTGTACAACCCAGGAATACTCCGGCATCCACTTCTTGATGTCTTGTAGACCTCAGTTTAGGGTATGTGCTTGACCAGACATGGTTGGCTAATCCCTGTTTTATAGTACTGATATATGCCTTGCAGTGACCAGAGATATAAGGGAATAGCATCCACCGACAGGGGAGAATTCAGCAGCTGTACGCTGTACACTATAGCTGACAACCTGCTGCATCAGCCATGATAAAAGTAATAATAGTTTTTTATTCCTATAGCACCAACATATTCCGCAGCACTTAACATTACGCAGGATACTTGTACAAACAATAAAGACATAACAGTAACACTGTAATTCAATAGATACCACAAGAAATGAGGGCCCTGCTCACAAGCTTACAATCTATGAGGAAATAGGGGAGACACGAAAGGTGGTAACAGTTCCTTCTATTGTACGGTCCAGCCATCAATATAATAAATAGGGGATTCACATAACTCTGCATAATCCGGTCACCTGCCAGTATCTGTACAAGAAAAGAGTGTTATTAAGTGCACGGAGGGTGTGTAAACAGGTGCTGCAAGTGTCCTGATTTGTAAGAAAATTTTGGGAATAGTTAGAATTAGAATCCGACCTGAAAGATAAGAAAATTAAGTTTTATAATACTCACCCGAGGGCGGTCTAGTCCGATGGGTGTCGCGGGTCTTGGTCCTCCCATCTTCTTGCGATGCCGCCCTCCTGCTTACTTTATGGCTCCCCGGCATCGCGCTCCTGCGCAGGCGCACTTATCTGTCCTGTTGAGGGCAGAGCAGAGTACTGCAGTGCGCAGGTGCCGGGAAAGGTCAGAGAGGCTCAGCGTCTGCGCACTGCAGTACTCTGCTCTGCCCTCAACAGGACAGATAAGTGCGCCTGCGCAGGAGCGCGATGCCGGGGAGCCATAAAGTAAGCAGGAGGGCGGCATCGCAAGAAGATGGGAGGCTCCAGACTTGGACCTGTGACACTCATCAGACTGGACCGCCCCCTAGGTGAATATAATAAAACTTATTTTTCTTATCTTGCAGGTCGGATCGGGGGGTTATCTATAGCACTATAGAATGCTGTAGAGAAGCCCTGAAAGGCAGTGGCCGCATCTTATATCTGCCAAACCTGGTGACAGGTTCACTTTAAAGTCCCATAGAGGTACTAAGTAAAAAATATAAAAAAAAGTAAAAAAAAAAATTGGAAAAATTATTAAAAAAAAACCAAACAAACCCCACCCCCAAAAATAAAGAACAAGAAATATTACACGTCATTACAAAAATAATCTAATAAAGTAGACATATTTGGCATTGCAGAGTCCAGAGCGACCTGATCTATACGTGTCACACTATTTAACCCCATCAGTGAACATTGTTAAAAGACAATAAATAAAAAATGTGGGAAAAAACTGCTTTTTCATCAATCTGCCATATAAAAAGTGGAATAGATTGAGGGGCTGGATGTTATACGCCGTGAGAGTGAGGGGCCGGATTTTATACACTGTGGGGGTGAGAGGCCGGATTTTATACACCGTGGGGGTGAGGGGCCGGATTTTATACACCGTGGGGGTGAGGGGCCGGATTTTATACACCGTGGGGGTGAGGGGCCGGATTTTATACACCGTGGGGGTGAGGGGCCGGATTTTATACACTGGGGTGGGTGAGGTGCCAGATGTTATACACTTGGGAGTGGGGGGGGCCTAATGTTATACCCTGGGGGCCAGAGGTTATACACTGGGGGGGGG
This sequence comes from Dendrobates tinctorius, assembly GCF_039654945.1. Classification (NCBI taxonomy): domain Eukaryota; kingdom Metazoa; phylum Chordata; class Amphibia; order Anura; family Dendrobatidae; genus Dendrobates; species Dendrobates tinctorius. The sequence continues at coordinate 1,028,165 of NW_027361879.1, read as the reverse complement.
AGCAATGGGACTATTAGAAAAACCTGAATTCAATTATTAGGGTGTGTGCACGCACTGCGGATTCTGCTGCGGATCCGCAGCGGTTTTGGAAACTGCTGCGTACAGTACCATAATATCCTATGGGAAATGGAAACCGCAGTGCAGACAGTGCAGATTTGCTGCGGTTTCTAATCCGCAGAAAGAATTACATGTCAATTCTTTCTGCAAATTCCGCTGCGGTTTACCATCTCCTCCATTGTAGAGGTGATAAACCGCAGGCTAATCCGCAGATCTTTTGACCTGCGGATTTACCTAAGGATTTATCCGCAGCAGAATCCTCAGCGTGTGCACACAGCCCTAAAAAACATTTTTTTCCCTATTGGATAATCCCTACCTAAATGGTAAAGTACGTCAGATAAAATAAAAAACAAAACATACCCCCTGGACTGCCACCGTTCTAGAGATGTCACATGACCGCTGAAATCTTCAGCCATATGAAGGCTGCAGCCCATCAGCAGCCGCTTGACTGACTGCAGTGGTCATGGGACACAATGTCTGACATCACTGGAATGGTGCCAGTCCTGGAGGAGTCTTGTTTGTTTTATCAGGGGCTCTTTAAGAAGTTGTTCATAAAAAGTGGGCAGCCCCTTTGAGAGCAGCTTTCCAATACTTCTCTTAGTGTACTTGTGACATTACCTCCAGCTTCCCCGGACTCAATTTCTAGGTATACATATACAGATGTTTCTACACATCGAGACAGATTTGACTTTCAGGGCTCTGGGAAAGCTGGGTGACCGTTCCTTATTGCCATGTATTAGCTTGTCTTCCCTTCGCTTTATTTTGGCTGGAAGTCTCCTCACGTACAGGTGACACCTGAGCCAGCTCCCCAGGCCGCCGCCATGTTTGTGAGTGGGCACGGCCGGCTGCGCTGGAAAAGCGACTGTTACTAAGCAACGCCAAGACCACACTCTTCTAAGAGGCGGACCAATGGCCTGGGCGTTTGATTTGAACCAGTGGGCGGGCTAATTGGGCGTGACATGAAGACGAAGCCCCGCCTCCTCATATATAAGCGCCTACACAAGTGACAGCGTCGAGGATAACGCTGTCCCCGCTGCCGCCAACGGTACCGGCATTCTTGCTATCACCACAGCGGGTCCCTCGGTGTATGGCACTGACAGGAGCCAGGATGTCCCGCTCGGAGGAGGTGAACCGGCTCACCGAGAATGTCTACAAGGTGAGAACTGAAGGCGCCTGGGGGAGTAGCGGGGACAGTGGGAGTAGTCGCGCACCTGGGGCACTTGGTGCGGGCTTCTTGTGCAAGTTGTGAGACAATTTCTGTGCGACATCTGCATAAAATGGCTCCCAGCGCCTGGGGGAAAAGTGGCTGCAGGGAGGGCACCTGCCTCTGTCACTAGTAGCGCCCCCAGGAGGGACAACCAGCCCTGAGCCCAAATGTTTTCACACCATTAGTTGTATGTACTTATTACACTTTTATATGTTTTACATAGCGCTTGCAACTTTTTTTTCTTGCCCTCTTAGGTTTCTTTCCCCTACAAAGTAAATTGGAGGCGTTTTGTTGTGTTATTACTTTTGCAGCATTTCTGTGCCCTGAGGTTCCTTGGAGGAGGAACAATGTGGTCATGTGACCTCCTTTGTTTATAAGGGGTAGGAATCTAGCTGGAGGCGGGAGCAGTGACCCCTGACCTTGCCGTCATGGTATCTATGTAATTGGTGCACTGGATATGACTTGGTGCCGTAGATTGGCATACACCTGGCGACTGCCGCTGTGTGGACGTGTCAAAGGTTAGAGTTGACGTATGAGTGATGTGACCCATGGAAATCACAGAAAAAAAAATACAAAATATATATAATTATATTTGAGATTTCCATGGGTGTCGTCACTCGTGATCAAATATAACCGCCTTGTGCCCACCCTGGTCTGATGCCAACTCCCCATGATATAATTGTATAGATGCCAGGATGAATGCCCAGCACTGGAGCCCTCTCTAATTCCGATGAAGACGTCTCTCTACACTCTGCGGTTGCCTGAATGAATTTTATTATTCTGCCAATTTCCATATTTTAATAATCGTGAATATTTCCATTTTCAATCCCTATTTTAGATGCCATCCATGCGCAGTGAGACGATTGGTAATCACTGGGTGTCTTGTACCGCTTCTCTTCTGCACACCTCAAGCTTTAAACAAAAAAACAACTTTGATACTTTGTATCAAAATATGTTTATTGTTTCCATTAATTTATTCTCAATATTTTCTATTTTTTTTTTTTTTTTGTCTGTAATCTTCTTTTCAGTCTTCTTTTTCTTCCTGTTTGGTTGGTTTGGGTTTGATGCTCAGCAGTGAAGGTTTCATTAGCGATCGGAACAAGTGGAAAATTAATTTAGTTTCAATTATACCGTGATCCTTTGTCACAGAAGGGCGATGGTGAGATTTGTGCATAATTACAGGGACGGGCGGGAGGAGGGACCTGTTGCTTCTTCTGCACATAGGCCCAGCTGAGGCTGCGACATGGAGAACGCTGGTTGTTGTCATCCTGAGATATATAGATATATATATATATATCTCACAAGGTAGCGAGATCCATAAAGTTTTTTTTTTTGTTTTTTTTTTATAGTGGACCCCTCCAGCGAATGTATAGGTGCCCGGATTATAGTATTTAGCCAGCATTCTATCACGGCCGCAGAACACATCGCTTGTTGTTCCCTTCTCTGCTATATTTGTGTAAGTGGAGGATACAGAACAGGATGTGGATTTTGCTTCATTATGTTCACTGTTCATGAGGTTTCAAAAAGCAGATTTTTTTTTTTCAATTCTAGAAACAGTGTTTATAGGGCTCTAAAAAGGACAAAATTAAAATGCTATATAAAATGTGTAATAAATAAAATATATACTGTATATGTTATGATGAACTAAATATGTCTAATAAAATGATATAGATAATAAAAAATAACTTCCTAGACGTACAAATTCATGAAGCCACAGATTTGGTAATCTTGGATACCTCTAGTGGATTTCTAAACGTTAATAGAAAAAAACATAACCCCCCCCCCCCCAAACCACCACATAGATCTAATATCAGTAATGACTGAGGTTAACAACATTTTTGTCTCTTCTGATTTATATCGCGCACTACTACATGAAACTATCTTTGGCTTTGGGGGTGTTTGTTTGTTAGTGCTTATAAGTCTTGTATATTTTTTTTTTTTAATTTTTTTTTTTTTTTTTTCTTTCTTGATGGAGCCTAATTACCTATCCTTGTCTGATAGAAATGTGCCTAAAGGCTCATGCACAAGACAGTATTTTTGGTCCAAGTGTGATTGGACAAAACGTTGGTGCGCACTTGGACCAGTGCTGTCTATGGGGTCGTGCATATGTCCGATCCAACTTTTTTTTTTTTTTTTTAATTTTTTTTTTTTTTTCCCCTTGCACTGAGTCTGTCCAAGGAAAAAGATGCAGCACGCATGATTTGTAACCGTAATTCAGATTGAACTCGGCCATGTGAGTCTTTGGGGGAAAAAATCGACATCTGAGTGCGTTGCAATTTTCACTGACTGTCAGAATGGAGAAGATGGAGAAATTTTTTTTTTTTTTTTTTTTTCTTCTTCTCAAATTGTGCCCTCTCTGCGCTTTGTGTGTTTAGCATAATCTCACCGATTTTATTTTGGGTGAGAGAAGATACGGTGGTGTGACCCTAGCCTTATAGGGGTGGATGGTCCGCTCTTCTGACATTGACTTGTTTAGTCTGTTAGATATTGTTGGCTCTAATAAATCCTGGTTTAGCGGCCCAGTGCGAATAGAAACTTATTGGTCAGTGTTTCCGACTGAAGAGTCTGACCTCCAACAAAAAAGGTCAGCTGCCAAAAATGGGAGTCGGTGATGGAGTCAATTTTTAAGCTGGGTTAATGGTTCAGATTTTTTATTTTTGCAGCTTTTGGTCATTGTACATCAGGTCCTGCTTACAATTAGTAATTTTTATGTATTTTATCTGTTCCATTCAGTCTCCACTGGCTAGAATAGGTTTTGTTTGGCTGTGTCTTGTGATTGTCAAGTCTGTTTATCTTGGCTCTGGCGATTTATTAGTGTAACCTTTCATACACAATGCAGAGCATTTAATACGTTCCAAGATGTCTCTTTAGATTTCTGCTCTCTTTTTTTTTTTTTTTTTTATAGCAGTTATAGCCGTCTATATTTGTAGGTTGTACAACTCCCAGCAAGCCCTGGCGGTACAGACTGCTACTTCCCAATCAGCACAAATGATGGGCACAGTGTTTTCTTGACTCCGTTGTGTTTGTCGGCTTACATGCATAATCCGGGCACCTATCTAGGATTGTTTTCACAAGACCGGCGTATTAGTGTTCTGGCCATGCCCTAAATAACTCTGTATCGGCTTGTACCAGGCTTTGTTTAGACCCTCCATAGAGAAGAATTGCTGTAAACCCTGAGAACAGTGCGGCCAGATATTATTGCTGCTCGCTTGTTGTTGGCTCCGGTTGCTGAGAGGGAAGCGGTGAAATCTGTACTTGCCAATGTAAGCATGACGAGGGTGTATGGATCCAAGCATTGCCAATGGACTGGGAATGTGCTCGAAGGGCAGTAATTCTCTGAGATGGACACATGAGCCTGGAAATTTGTTTTTTTTTTTTTTTTTTTTGGCGGGGGGGGGGGTCTTGATATTTAATGTCACTCTTTGGAATAAAGAGGTTGTAGGAAATTTAGAGAAAAACCCTGCATTTTGCAAAAAAACAGTGCCCTTATTGTATACAGGTTGTATCAGCTATTGCAGCTCTGTTTATTTCCTTTTAGCACCCCACTATTAGTTGAAGCGGCGCGTGAGATCCTCTGCTTCTGTTTGGAATAACTCTCTCCCCCATCCGCCTCAATTCTAATTGCTTATACCATAACCATGGCTGCTACCATCACAGTAAGGACAGTGTCGCCTTACCTTGGATTTATTGAACATTTTCAGTATGGCCTTGGGGTACACTGAGCCTGGCAGAATCTCACGCTAAACCTCATGGACTGGCTTGATGTTGGACTGGTATGAGAAGCTTTTTTTTTTTTTTTTTTTGTCTTTCGGTTGGGTAAACTGAACCCCATGGAGTGGTTTTGGATGCAACTTGTACAGAGTTTGATTTGTCAGGGACCTTTAAAAGGAAACTTTCCATAAGCTGTAGTTTGATAGGAAACTTTCTTTTTCCTTGGTGGAGCAGCATAAGTCTGGAGATGTGCAACAGTAAAAGCATTGTTACCGATAAGATGCTAATGCAAGACCAAATTTCAGTTGGTTGAGCTCTGGGTAATGCTTTTTTTAAAGTATTTATTTAAAGTTTTGCTGTTTTATTGATCAGTTAGCCTTTCGCTTTTCTTATGGACTGTACAAATCTGTTGGAAAGCTAGATGTGTGGTCACCCAACTTTCCCTAGTACTTGACAGAAGAGGGTGATGAGCTTCTTGCATTCACTTTAGAGACCTAGACTATATAGATGGGGGGGGCATTTCTGTGTGGCGTTTGTCCATCGATATCTAGTACAAGGGGGCATCGCTTCCTTCTCGTGCATTAGAAATGAGACTGGCAATTACCATATCAGTTCAGCAGTTTGGATATGTGTCTGTGTGGGAACGTGCTGTCACTTTCGGGTAGGAGGTGAATGATGCGTAGGTCTACATCTTCTCTCTAGCTTTATTTCTACTTCAATCCTCCAGTTGATCTTCATCTCCCTAAGGAGAGGGGGGACTCAATAGCGACATTATATCTGCAAGAGTATGTAACCCTCTCCGTGCCAGAGGGGAGAGAGCATAGCATTAGTAAAATGTTTAACTAGGCTGCGCTTGGCCAACTCCCATACAAAAGAGAGTTTTGCCTCCGGCAAGGTAACATTGAGGGAGGGTTGGCTGCATTTCAGCTCTCGGGACTGTTATTTAATCAGCAGTCGTCCATTTCTGGAAAGGCTAGGCTATTGTCCTGCTATTTATTGCAATGACTAACTAGGCTGGTATAATACAATATAGTACATCCCTGCACCGCAAATCTGGCTCCCTGTGGCTGATGTGTGCCCACTGTATTGTCTGTGCAGCGCATAAGTTGACTTGCTTGGTAAGCAGATTATGATATGATGGTGAATGGGGTTCTCAACCCCTACAGTGACAAAATCATCGTATACATTTCATTTACATAGACTACTGATTGCGAATGGGATGTATATGGGATGCAAAGTGCTTATTAACCCTAACTAGAGTGAGGATGCATAACCTGGAGATGGTCAAGAGGTGACCTTAGAGGCCTTAACCCTGAAAATCAAGGGGACGTATTAAAAAAACCAAAAAAAAAACCAAAACAAAAACCTGACCATGCATTGATGGGAAGTGGAGACCACACAAAGGCTTCATGAATGAGCGAGCTTATAAGTCAACAATCTTCTCGTGAAGTATAGGAATGAACGTAGGAGGTTGTATGTAGAGTTGAGCGAATATGTTCGGATTTGGTCGCCAAATCTGAATTTGGCATATTCGTGCCATATCACTACCCAATTTGTGCTGAATTTGTGTGATCAGTTCCGAACATATGCCGTAATTTCTACTCCCATTGTCTGCAATGACGTTCGGCAAATATTGCAAAACCAATATTCGCCGACTATCGTAATCGGAACCGAATTTTGAAAAATTTGCTCAACTCTAGTTGTATGCCAAAATCAACACATCCTGTTTTTAGGCGACAAGTCTAAGGCACCAAAAAACCTCAGATTTACAAAGTTAGCATTGCGTACGGTATGTCTTAGGATTGTGGTGGGAACTGTCAGAATATTAGGGCTTTTAGTTTTAGGTCTTTGGCCGGCAATCTAGAGATGTTCAAAAATTGAAGGGAGATGACAAACTGGAAGATTTTCTTGCAGACAGTTTTCTCTTGATTAAGAAGCTGTATAGGAAGCTTGGTACCAGTAGAGCACAAGTTTTGAGGCCTTTTCTATGTAGGGATCATTATACGCCTTTTCGTATCAGGGTGAGGGCTGAGTTAGTGAAGAAAATGGCTTAAAAATGATAAGTCAGAACTTTTTGCAGTTCTTCCTGGGGGTGGTGGTGGGGGGAGCTTGTCCACCTTCATCTATTACTATGGGTAGAAGATTCTATAACCATTATACACTTACTAAATTAGATATTTAGCAATATCACCTTCATATCTTTATGGTCCCCTTAGACAGCTATTCCTCTTCATTTCAACAGCCTACTTTTTGGAGGAATATTTTCTCTGAGCAATTGAGCCTTTTTAATGAAACCTACTGTGGTGGTACACAGGGTAACGTTACCATAAAGCTGGACAAAACCCAGGACTCTGTTAAGCCACGCACCTAGGGAGTTATCATTTCCTATAAATTCATGGAATTGTATTAATGTCATGGTTCATCATATTAAACCCAACAAGTGTGATTAAGAGGTCTGTGTTTTCTTCAAGACGACAGATCGCGTTATGGTGTCCGTATCCTTTTGGCGTTTATGGGCGCTGCTGTATTCTTATAAGGAGGGTAATAAAATAATTTACTTTAATTGACGCCTCAGGTGTCATCTCTTCTAGGTTGGAATCCACCAATTTGAGCTCCTCCTAATTACCCAGTAGACTGGAAACAAGTTCTTTTTGCACAATCCTAAAATTGCAAGAGAGCAGCGCGACCTGAGATTATACTCCGCTAATTAGAAATATCCTAGAGAAAATAAAGTTGCCTGCGGCAGCATTTCTCTTCTTCGGAAGAGATTGTCATTCGTACACTTTCTGCAATTGAGATACTGAAGTATGAAGGCACTCAGGATTGCAGTGCTGCTGTGGATCAAGTGCCATCTGAAAATGTTCTCCTTTTTGCAATATTCTCAGTTGGGCAGCGACCATAACATCATATCAATGTCATGGTTCAAGTCCCATGAAAAGTTGGACCCTCTCAGTACTGTGTGGTCCAAGTCCCATCGGAAGATGGACCCTGGCAGTGTGGTCATGGTTCACCTCCCATCTGAAGCTTGGACCTTGGCAGTAGTACAGTCCGGGTTCACCTCCCATCTTAAGCTTGGACCATGGCAGTACAGTAATGGGTCACCTCCCAATTGAAGCTTGGACAATGGCAATAATGTCATTTTTCACCTACCATCTTTAAATGGGATTGTATTGTAGAATCACTGTCATGGACCTAGTACCATCTTCTAGTGGGATCATAGCAGTACTGTCATGGTACCATCTGTAGATTGTACCAAACTGTAGAATTACTGTCATGGTCTAGGTACCATCTTCTAATGCACAAAGACAGCACTGCTATGGTTCCATCAGAAGATGGTACAAGGACCATCACAGAAATACTACACTTTAGCCAAATCTAAAAATGGGCTTGTTCCATTATAGGACTGCTATGGTCCCAAGTCCTCTCTGAAGATAACTATCTTAAGAGATGAAGATGTTAAGAGTAGAACAAAGTAATCCTGTCGTGGCCCAGGTCTCCCTTGGAGGATGTGATCATGGTATCACTGTTTTGGTCCAAGTTGCACCTGAAAATAGGTTCATAGCAGTACTGTCATAGTAAGGCCACATTCAGGATTTGGTCAGTCTTTCACATCAGTATTTGTAAGCCAAAACCAGGATTGGTTGATAAATACAGAAGTGGTGATGTGTTTCTGTTATACTTTTTCCTCTGACTGTTCCATTCCTGATTTTGGCTTGCAACAACTGATGTTAAATACTGACCAAATACTGAACGGGTGAACATGGCCTTTAAAGAGCCATCTTTAAAAGGATCTTATTGAAGCTGTCCAAGTCTCATCTGAAGATGGCCCATAGCAGATCCAGGACAAATCGTGACTGGTTGTCCTAATTCATGTGATTTCAACTAGTAATGAGCCCCAAATTCCTCCATTGACATGTTAGCGGACACAAGAATAGGGCATGTTGTCAGGAGGTGGCTTATTTCCCTTCTCCCCATTAAAATAAACATGTGTGACCATTTTCTTTACAGCAGCAGTTTGTACTCCAGAGCTGCTCTTCTTCCTCTGAACAGGAAGTTGTCATTATTGGCAGCCATTTTAGATGCTACATGGAAAGACCTGTGGTCAGTTCAATAATATGTGAGGAAAGTGCGCACTGTGCGGCTCCCTGACTTTTGTAGAAGTTTTACATTGTAATGGCTGAGCGATTACGTCAGTCATGATGCGCTCGTTGTGTACGGATAAACAGGCTGTTTGTGTCACGGACTGACATGTTCTGCTGACGCTCTTAATCTTACCACAGTGAAGCGTAGCTCATCACCGTGGATATGTACTATATTGGTATAAGGGGGCTCCGCATTGATCAATACGTTATATATCTTGTTAGTCACACTGAACAGCCATTCTTTACACTCCAGTAAATTGGCCATGGTTTCATCATACCAGCCTCAGTCAGCTTCAGTAATGGTGACTTAATTGCCTCCTTATGTTTTTACCTTGACCTGTGTTTTTCTGTGAAAATTAAAATTTTCTTAAAAGGGGTTGTTCGGCCACCAAAAAAAAAATAAAAAATGATTGAATGTTGTAAAATAATAAAAAGTAATACATACAGTTGTGGCCAAAAGTATTGACACCCCTGCAATTCTGTCAGATAATACTCAGTTTCTTCCTGAAAATGATTGCAAACACAAATTCTTTGGTATTATTATTATCTTCATTTAATTTGTCTTAAATGAAAACACAAAAGCGAATGAAGCAAAAAGCAAAACATTGATCATTTCACACAAAACTCCAAAAATGGGCCAGACAAAAGTATTGGCACCCTCAGCCTAATACTTGGTTGCACAACCTTAATCCAAAATAACTGCGACCAACCGCTTCTGGTAACCATCATTGAGTTTCTTACAATGCTCTGCTGGAATTTTAGACCATTCTTCTTTGGCAAACTGCTCCAGGTCCCTGATATTTGAAGGGTGCCTTCTCCAAACTGCCATTTTTAGATCTCTCCACAGGTGTTCTATGGGATTCAGGTCTGGACTCATTGCTGGCCACCTTAGAAGTCTCCAGTGCTTTCTCTCAAACCATTTTCTAGTGCTTTTTGAAGTGTGTTTTGGGTCATTGTCCTGCTGGAAGACCCATGACCTCTGAGGGAGACCCAGCTTTCTCACACTGGGCCCTACATTATGCTGCAAAATTTGTTGGTAGTCTTCAGACTTCATAATGCCATGCACACGGTCAAGCAGTCCAGTGCCAGAGGCAGCAAAGCAACCCCAAAACATCAGGGAACCTCCGCCATGTTTGACTGTAGGGACCGTGTTTTTTTCTTTGAATGCCTCTTTTTTTTTTTTTTTCTCCTGTAAACTCTGTTGATGCCTTTGCCCAAAAAGCTCTACTTTTGTCTCATCTGACCAGAGAACATTCTTCCAAAACATTTTAGGCTTTTTCAGGTAAGTTTTGGCAAACTCCAGCCTGGCTTTTTATGTCTCAGGGTATGAAGTGGGGTCTTCCTGGGTCTCCTACCATACAGCCCCTTTTCATTCAGACGCCGACGGATAGTACGGGCTGACACTGTTGTACCCTCGGACTGCAGGGCAGCTTGAACTTGTTTGGATGTTAGTGGAGGTTCTTTATCCAACATCCGCACAATCTTGCGTTGAAATCTCTTGTCAATTTTTCTTTTCCGTCCACATCTAGGGAGGTTAGCCACAGTGCCATGGGCTTTAAACTTCTTGATGACTCTGCGCACGGTAGACACAGGAACATTCACGTCTTTGGAGATGGACTTGTAGCCTTGAGATTGCTCATGCTTCCTCACAATTTTGGTTTCTCAAGTCCTCAGACAGTTCTTTGGTCTTCTTTCTTTTCTCCATGTTCAATGTGGTACACACAAGGACAGAGGTTGAGTCAACTTTAATCCATGTCAACTGGCTGCAAGTGTGATTTAGTTATTGCCCACACCTGTTAGGTGCCACAGGTAAATTACAGGTGCTGTTAATTACACAAATTAGAGAAGCATCACATGATTTTTCGAACAGTGCCAATATTTTTGTCCACCCTCTTTTTTATGTTTGGTGTGGAATTATATCCAATTTGGCTTTAGGACAATTCTTTTTGTGTTTTTTCATTTAAGACCAATTAAATGAAGATAATACCAAAGAATTTGTGTTTGTGATCATTTTCAGGAAGAAACTGAGTATTATCTGACAGAATTGCAGGGGTGTCTATACTTTTGGCCACAACTGTATCTTGCAGATTCTTTCTCCAATCCCATTCAGAAGCTTCTTGGGTTTCTTTCCTTCCAAAGGCCATACAAAGGACCAGGGGGCACTCATTACGGTTGGAAGAAAGGCGATTCCGGCAGCTAAATAGGAAAGGGTTCTTTACAGTTAGAGCAGTCAGATTGTGAAATGCCGACCACAAGAGGTAGTAATGGCAGACACTATAGCAGTTTTTATACAAGGGCTGGATGATTTCCTCTATACAGTGGTCAAGTGCCCATCCAGACATCACAGAAGTAGTAGTAGTTTTATTATTTTACCCCATTCTGAGTGATCTTTCAATAAATTTACGTAGTTGTCAACCCCTTAAAGAGCGACTTTTTTTTTTTTTTTGCTGAATACAGTGAGTAGTTACTGAGATGTCTGGCATTATGATTGGGTAAAATTTAGCTGCCAATTTAGGTCATTAATAAATATTAAAGGGGTTTTCCCATTTCTGGAAAGGGGGCCACAAGTGTTCAAAAATAACAAACCGAGCTGTTACTTGCCCTCCCCAGGTCCAGCGCCGACTCCTCTTCGCTGCTTGGGATGCTGATTTGGCTGCAGCAGTGACATGACAGTGCTGCCAATCACTGAGCTCAGTAGCGCTTCCGAGGTAGACTGCACAAGCCACGGAGCTCAGTAATTGGCTTCAGTGGTAACTGTCAGGAATATGTTTTACACAGTTGAAAACCTGATTTAACAAAATGGTAAAAACCCACAGTGTGGTGGACGAATCTACAAATGTGTGGTTGTGTGTGACAAACACTTCGAAAGTGCCTTCAGTAATGGTGTTGGCAGTTTTCTCTACTGCAAATCTAGCCGTACTGCCTATGCACAGTGTACACAATGCTGCCCATCAGTGGTGAGGGGTGGGTTTACACAGAGCAGGAGGTCTACATGGCATGAGACAGCTAGTCCTGTAGAGATAATTTCCTGCTGATAAAACACTGATTTTATTGAAACTACAATACACAGCCCAGTAAGCTACACATTGCTGGAATTAGGGTCTTTTCTCCCTACATCATGCTGCTCTGAAATTAGATAGAAAAAAACCTGCTGACAGATTCCCTACAAAATACTAACTAGAAAAAGCATGGAATGGCCCCTTACCTCTGTAGTGATCAATCAGAAACTGTGGCGCCATGCGGTCAGTAACCTGATCGGGGGTGGTGCTATCACCATGTCGTCCCAGGATTGGGTACAGGATGCTGGGCAGGTGACGATATTGATGGCGCTAGTGCACAGTCACAGGACAAGCAAGGCAAATGATGGTGAAAATGTTTCACTATACAGCAATATTTTAAAATGTGCAAACAAATCAAAAGAATGTTGTAGGCAAGGAGTGCAAGAAAATGGAAGAGCAATATTACATGTGCAGGTGTGAAAGTGGAACAAAAAAATATTAAAAGGGATAACAAATGTATGACGAAGAGGAAAAGAAAAAAACATCATTGATCAAAAAGCTGCTGCAAAGTCCGACATGAGTTGAAGGCCAGCTGCTGCAGAGGAGAGATTTGGAGTTTAAAAACTAAAGGAAAGAACAACAGTTTGGTAATTAAGATGAAAGATGCATGAAACCTGGAGACACAGGTAAGGGCTCATGGGCAAGGGAATGGGGCAAAACTTGATGTATAATTTTGTTACAGCTATTTCTATAAACGAGATCCATCAAGTGGAAACAGGATGATTGCGTGTGAATGATCTTCAGTTATGAAGGCTCATACCCTGGCATCAGTTGGATATGTTCTGCAATTAAACTGCTCGTGTACCATTTGCGGTAATAGATGATTAGCCTTCAAATAGATGGGTAGTAATTTGCATATAAATGCAAGGTAGGGGGTGAAGGAGGGAGGAGCACTGAAATAGATTCCATTTTACTTCTGTCAGAACTTATGAAGCATGTCAGACCTTATTAAACTCTCCTGCAAAATCAACCTCATTCCTGATTATGGAATGGCTGTCCAGTAGCAGAAATTTCTGCTGCATGTAAATTTACCCCTATAGATCACTCCGTGATGGAAAAGAACAAATCCCAACTTTGTGCGGAATACTTTAAATGGGCGTTGGTGTTTTTTTTTTTTCTGTTTATACGTATTTTCAAAATATCTTCACTCATGGTCTTGGGTTATTGTAGGATTAATGTAGTCTTCTCTGGTGGACTTGGGCTGTAAACTGTAAGGTGCCCACACATAAATGAGAGGAATTGTATTTTTTAAGTACTATACTGATAAGTGACAATGCGTCTGTCGTCTTCTTGGTCTTTGTCTTCTTGGTCTTCTTCTTGGTCTTTGTCCTCTTCTTGGTCTTTGTCTTCTTCTTGGTCTTCTTCGCAATGCCTTATAAGGTTCACACAATTTAGTAAACAGAATAATTTGTCCCCCAATTTTAATGCAGAAAAAAGGTTTTGCTGGTTTTCAATGTAACGCATTCCCTGGTGTCCCATAGGTACTTGAGGAATAATGACCATATCACTTGTCATTTTAAATCTATGAAAATAGTTTTTCACAAGAAAAAAATCTTTCCCAAATTTGAGGATTGTACTAATGGTGGTTTAAGGCTATTGAGAGTGTGACCACTTCCTTAAGCTCTAGAGATTCATAAAATATAAAGTACTTTTTTTTTTTTTTTTATAAACTAAAAATTCCAGAAATTTTGAGGGAAGTTTTACAAAGAAGCAACGCTATTTTAATATAAAGTCTTCCCTGTTGGTTTAGAACTTTTGGGGTATTAATGTCAATTTCCTTAGAAGGCTGGGGATTTGCAATATAAGACACCAACACACTTTTGAGTAAAGAATATGGTACTCGTATTGGAGGAAAGATTCTTAAGAGGTGAAGATTATTTTAATCTGCTAACTTCCCTGGTGTTCTGGGGAAATTGATGCTTTTCTGGTGGTCTTGGGTTGTAAAACATTAACACATGCTCACTTTTATAAAACATTCTTTTTTCTTCAATTTGAGGGAAACGTTAATAAGAACTGCTGCTGTTTTTTCTCATTCTATTTTATTGTGATGTTTTTCTTATGACTTTTTTTTTTTTTCTTTCTTTTGCAATAGCTTCCCTGCAGGTCTAGAGTGCTGTCTAGGAGCTGTGAAATATAAGATGCACATGCTATTAGGTGATACAAAAATCTTGCCACTTCCCAGCTGGTCTAGGTTTGTGTAGTGTGTTTTTTTTTTTTTTGTTTTTTTTTTGCCTGGTGGTTTGGGGGTTGTAAAATAGAAGATGCACACACTTTTTTGTAACAAAAAGTAGAATTAGTCTTACCGGTAAATCGGTTTCTAGGAACCTTCCAGAACATCATAGGAGGTTGGCTCCACACCCTAATGGTGGACAGGAAGCACGAAGAGGTTAAAAGACCCTCCCACTCACCAGTGACTTACAACCAACACCATAGCACTGGTTACCTTTAGTTTCCCAGGAATTATCCAAGGAACATAGGGAGGGAAATAGTGCTGTCGTGGAAGGTTCCTAGAAACTGGATTACCGGTAAGACTAAATCTATTTTCTCCAGTCACCTTCCATGACAGCATAGGAAGAATACCAACCAATTCTGCACAGGGGGGGTAGACAGCGGCTTGAAGGATCCCTATTGGACAGCAAGTCCAATCTATAGTGTCTTGTAAAAGTATGAAGGGAAGACCATGTAGCGGTCCTGCAAATCTGCTTGGTGGATGTACCTGTTCTTTCAGCCCAGGAGACGGAGATAGATCTTGTAGAATGGACCCTGACGGGGGGTGTCATATTTTGGGCTAGATATGCTTCAGTTATAGCCCTCTTGATCCAATTTGCGATGGTAATCTTCGCCACTTTCTTTCCTTTATTTCGACCCGATGGATGAACTAACAAATTCTGATCAATTCTCCAAGATTTGGTTTGCTGTAGGTGGTGCAAAATTGTACGCTGAACATCGAGAGTATGGAATTTCTCCTCCTTTGCATTTGTGGGATTCTGGAGAAATGAGGGGAGGGCAATGTCTTGTGAATGGTAGAAATTGGACAATACCTTGGGCAGAAAGGACGGATCAAGACAAAGAACTATACAATCGTCTGATTATAAAATAACACTTTCTTATAGACAATGCCTGTAATTCCCCTATTCCTTTTGCTGTAGTTATAGCGACTAGGAAGGCTGCTTTGAACGAAAAGCTGAGGGGTACAGGAGGATAGAGGTTCAAATGGAGGTTGTGTGAGACTTTCCTGGGACGCAGTCTAAGGGCTGACACCATGAACCTTTTAATCCAATGATGGTTGGCTAAATCCTGATCAAATACAGAGCTCAAGGCAAAGACTTGAACCTTCAAGGTACTAGGCTTGAGCCCCAATTCTAACTTTCTGTAAGAAGTCCAATATTTGTAAAATGTTGGGGTGGACTAGATCTGGTACGTTAGGAATGCACCAGGATGAATTTTTTTCCACATTTTATTATAGATGGCATTGGTGACTGATTTCCTAGACTTTTGTAAGGTGAAAATTACTTTGTCCGAAAGACCTTGTGCATGTAGTACCTGGGCCTCAGTAACCAAGCAGCTAATTTTGAGTTTTTGAGGATCCGGATGATGCAGAGGTCCCTGCGAGAGATCTGTTTCCAGTGGTAACTCAACTGGACCGTCTACCTGGAGATCGATGATAAGGTTGAACCAGCTCCTTCTTGACCACATAGGAGCCAATAGGGTGGTTGGTCTGGGGTGGGCTACGGTGGCTGTCAGAAATATATTCTGATGTGACAACCGGTGACTAGGTTGTCAGCTGCAAGAAGGGCCTCCTCCACTGCCTTCATTTCTCTGAAGTTGGAGGACCTGGCACTTGTTTCTGGACTTCAGCATCCCTGGAAAGGGGTATGGGATACTACGGCACTCCAGCCTCTCTTGCTGGTGTCGGTTGTTACCGTAAGCAGAAGTGATTGGGACCAGTTTACACCCTTGCATAGATTCTTGGGTGGAAGTTTTTGCCAGAGCTGACAAACAAAAGTTCCCTAAACGCTATTCTTTTTCCCTCACATGTTTCATAGCCACATAAAATAACCTGTCCATGTTGTTCAGGGTGTGGTGAGGGCAAACCGTAATTGGGTTGATTGGGAAATAGTATTTTCAGGAGAAGATTTCTTGCTCTGTGTGTTTCCAGCTATTCTGGCTGAGCTCGTAAAGCTGTACATGTCTCTGCACCTCAAATATCAAATAATCCCCATGATGTAATAAGGTGTGTTACTGTATAAACAGAGCGTAGGAACCATACGAGCCTTGTGTTCATAATTAATGATGGTCATCCATTGTCAAGATATTGTGTTTTATAAAGATGTAAAGTGGTGGGATCTTATAAATACAATCTGGAACACCTCGTCCCCCCAGGAGGACTTGGACATCTAACATATTCCATGAATGGTAATTTATTTCAATGTAAGTATATAATACCATACTTCTCCTGAAGTGGCCGCTGCAGTTTCTAAGGCGCGTAATGCAGCAATCTGCTGATTAATGTGATCAGATCTTCGAATTTTTTTTTTTTGACAACTATAAAAGTAGAACACAACTTTTAAGAAATCAAGACGTTGATCTTCACAATAAGAATGACAATGGAGCAAAAATATGCTGTAACGTAGGTAATTCATAGCAGGCAAGTTTTAATGTTTATATTGTGCTAACAATTGTTCATGTTGCTTTCAGTTTCCAACTGTTGGGCTACTAAAATTTTCAATTCCTGGGAATTGATGTTGCAAAACCGCTGGAGTCCGACTCTCAAATACGTATGTAGGACAGATATTGATAATATTGCCATTGCCAGCAGAATGTGCCCGCTTGGTGGATATTTGGAATGGAAAGTGCCACTTTGTCTCTTTCTAGATCCTATATCTGGATGTGAACGCATACACCTTAGATGGTGGTCAGTCAGACACTTGTTTAGGCAACCACTATCTCTGCTAGAAGACTTTATCTTGGAGAAACCATAGGATCGGGTGATGTATTTCATCATTCTCAATTCTTTTCTCCCCTGACATTCAGTGGAGAGTTAGGTGGCCCCCATGACATAACATGGTTGGCCAGTACTGATGTGACAGACTGATGTGACTTAATGGGTTTATCTATGATTAGAAAAACATACTGTGCTGCTCCTGTCTGCTTTGTGCAGTATTGCAGCTCTGCATGAAGCTGAGCTACAATACTAGATAACACCTAGACAGTGTTGGTGTTTTTAGGAAAAAAAAAAATCAGCCATGTTTTTGTACCCCTTTTAATGTCTTTAGGGGCTTTAATGGGAACCAGTCACCACAATTATGAAGTCCAATGTGCAGGAAGGATGTTGTACAGCAGGGGAAGCTGGGCTGAGCAATATTTAGTTGTGTAAAAAGATTAAGTACAACTTATGTTTTAATCATTGAACCCTCTGCTCTTTCTGGTATCTTGGGTCCAGTGGGCTAACCGATCAGTGATCGACAGCTTTCTTTGCATACATTTGCATAGATCTATAGCTATCAATCTATGATAGGACCGCCCACTGGACTTAAATTCCCAGAAAGTACAGAAGTTTAAATGATTAAAACACAGCTTGTAAAGTTTTGTGAGAGAACTTGGTATATCAATCTGCTATATCAATCTGCTCGGCTTCCCCTGGTCTATGACATTCTAGCTGCAGATTGAGCTGCATTTTCATGGTTCACTTTTAAAAGGACTTTCTTATCTTCATAAATGGATAAAATTGAAAAGTGGTTGTAAAATCAAGCAACTCTGCAATTTACCCCTTATTAAAAATCCTCTTCCTTCTCTAGAACGGAGGGATTTTAAATTCTATATTGTACTGCTCATTACTCAGGTGACAGGCCGCCTTTGCAGGCTCATCAGCAGTGGCTGCTTGCCTAGGCAAGGACCGCTTTGCTTACCATGTCTTTACTGTAGAACTTTCAAGCACTGGACTGATAGCAACATCAGATTAGTATGGGGTACTAAAAGTGGCCGGATCCAACAACTGCAGAGCTGCCTATGCTGGCAGCATCCGAGAGCGCACAGTTAGGCCATGCGTGCAGCCTTGCTGCTGGTCCGAACTGTCTATTATCAGGAGTGCATCTCCCAACAAGCAGAGGAGTAGCACCTTAAGCCCAAGCGGACCTCCTGCTCCTTACCCTTGGGCTTTATTCTCTCTTTGAAGAAGTTTGGTAAACTAGATAAGAGCCATTCCTGTGGTTGGCAAAAAATACAAGGCTCTCGCCTGGGGCATTCATGTGGCAGTGTGATTGGAGCCGCTATAATAATGGGGTATGGACTTTTCCGGCTGGTGGGCAGACTGAGTGATGGCCTGTTGGGCCAGTCTGTAGATGAAAGCTGATCTTGGCTGGTGAGTGGCTAAGTTTTAGGCACGACATGTCCAGTGTAAAGTGATTTTGTTTTTGAAAACTTCCATTGCACGGACCAAGGATAATGATATTGAGCCGGGAAGTATCTAAACATCTGTATTAATCATCTTGGAAAAACTTTGAATAAATATATTTCCTGCTGACTGTAAACTAATGTGTTAATGGCTCTTTCCCTACAAAATCTGTTTGTGTTTTTACACAGCCTCCAGAGGTGACATTTTCTGACTGGTTTGGATGGAAACTCTCAATTCACATCTCTCCAGCTTTTACTATTCCAATTTGTCTGGTTATTATCGCTAATTAGGCAAAGAATGCCTTTGTTTGAAATCAGCCTGTTTTCTGAAAGCTTTAGACACTGCCGAGTAACGTGACGGGAGGAAGTTGGATCTTAAAGAACTAACATTTCAGATTCTTTCAAATTTGTTAGATGCCCATGGGGTTGCCAACTAGCCAGTCTGCTGTAGCTCACGGTATTTTTATAGGGAGCTAGGGCTTCCTTTTTTTTCTGAGTGGAGATTTAGTAGAAGTTTGCCGATTTGTACAGAGTGGGTAATATTTATACTGTTGGACCCAACCATATAGTTGCTACATACGGTCAAAAGTTTTAAATATTACCATAATCCTCCAAAGTAATGTGTTCTTCTGGCTCTACACAGTATTTTGCTTGTTGCGCTGCTCTCCCCACGGTAAATGGAAGAGCAAAATCAACCATTTTGTATTTCAAGGAGTTGAATCTTTTGGTCACCTATACACAAAAAAAAATTCTTCCATCTCTTTTCAGGGTTTCCTTTTTTTTTGCCGTAATTTTACAGCAACTTGTTTGTTCTGGGTAAAGGGTAAGAGTCATACGAGGTAATACACGTGCTGCCATACAATACTCCTGGACAATAGGTGTCTTTGCCCACCAATAGACTCCTACGTAAGTAGGTTACCAAGTCTCGGCTCCATGTCCTTCTGAAGACTGTAGTGTGACAAATTCCAGAAATTCTGGTGGTGTGTGTAAACGACATGCATTCAGATGCATTACAAATCTAGGTTAGTTTTGCCATTTTACCAATCCTATTTCCACATTCTGGGTCTATTGTAACTACACGGAATATTTGGCAACAGCTAGCTAAGCTTTTTGGCCTCCTTGGGCCTCCAAGACCACCTGGTGTGTTGCATGTTCTCCAAGCTTGATACTAATATAATTGTATTTAATTTTTATACGCTCGCTGCGTCTAAAGCGCTGCAGTCTGTTGAACACAGGTGAATCCGCATGTGTTCACCGAACCATGCAGATTCACCACGTCCAGTGCATTCTATGGGTGAAATGGACATGCTATGGTCTGGGAAGACGTGCTGCATATCAGTCTTCGTGAGTGAGCCACGGTAGTCTGTGAACGCATAGTGGACATGGGATATCTTCTTACACCATGATGGATGATATTTCATCTGTCCGCTGCGGGTTGGAAGCTGCACAAGTACAAAGCGTCCAATCTGCAGTAACTCCAGATCGTGTGCACATACCTTAAGTCAATATAGACCCTTTAACGGGCCTTGCCACATAATTTAGGATAAAGCCTCTGGCTGGAGTCTATTTGGTAACAACTCTCCTTGTGAAGAGTGATATGCCAGTGTAAGGACACCTATAGTCCATACAATGCTCCTTTGGGAAATTAAATATGCAAATTGCCTCTTGAGGGAGGAAGTGTACTTTAGCGCCTCCTTTAGGATTTCTAATTACACTAAGTGGCACTAGAGTTCAAGTCTTCTCAGCATAGACAATTTGCTTATTTAATTTCCCAGAGGAGCATCACATGTCCTCGTCCTCTACGTCTCCTTAAGCTGGCATGACGTTACCCCATGGACGCTGAATCACTAAATTCACACAGGGGACCTTAACACCCTTCTTGTGATCAGACACTCAGTAATTATTCCGCTGAACCTTCAGACTCATCCACGCCATTGTCACAGATTGCACATAACCAAAATCTTCTCATGCTTTCTGTTGCCTGAGTGGACTGGACGTACAACAAGTCTGTGTATCTTGGCAAGGCATTCTGTTGTATAGCAAAACTTCAACTTTTGGACACCAATTTTGTTCACCCAAATTGTAAGTCAGGTGTACCTGAGGTAGCATAGAGGATAGTAGACTGTCCACTTTTTTTTTTTTTTTTATCATCTAATCACAGATGATCCCTTTAACATGATGTTTGCTATAGAATCTATCCATAGTATAGATGGTGCCTCACTTGAGTCCATAGATGCTCTCCTGAATCCTCAGGAACGGTAAACATTTAATCTTCCTACAAACAGATCTGAACGACTTGCGATGTAATGCCCTGCACCTCCGTAGGGTCACAAGCTACTTGGTACGGTAATTGGTAAGATGAATATTGGTTCGGTTTTCAGAACACTCCACCTCCACTGTGTGGGTGATGACACGATACCTGATGCTTTTTGTTTAGCTTTTTTTTTTTTTACAGAAAGTAATCTTTACGTCACTGAAATGTAATTTCTCAGATACGCAGAGTACGTCTTTTTACAAGGCTGATGATTATATGGTTGCCTACATATCATTTGTTGCGTACGTGGTGTCTCACATCAGATATCCAGGCTTGGTTTTTATAAGCCCACATGGAATGTGTTCTCATAGCTTGTGATTCACTGCTGAGCAAAAATGCAGGTGATGAAACCTTGGTGTCATTCTAGTATCTGCTCCTGATAACGAAAAACCTGTTATGCAACTGGTAATAATACAATGTCAGAAGCTGTTTGAGGAAAGACTCTTGGTGAATTGACACTGAGTGTAAGGGTCAAATTGTAAACGGTCGGCCCATACACTGGTCCCCCAAGGTCCAACAGAATAAAACTCCTTTTTCAATTTGACACAAACTTCTTTCTGTGATTGGACCTCAACATTCCCTCTGGGACTAATGATCTTATAAGTAGACTTGTCATAGAGTGCCCATTCACATTTACTAAGTCCAGTTCATCGAAAGGGGTAAAAAAACGATTATCCTCTCACACTTGGGAAAACACTCTCCACCTAAAGTGTTTCTCAATTTGGAGGATCTGTCCACTCTTGCATTGTGCAGACAACTCATTGATTTGGTTGGGCGATGTGTAATTCATATTTTCCCATGAGAATGACTGAGGGGAAATTGAGCACTTTTGACACAGATTACAGCTGATCACTGGGGATTCCAACTTGAGGGGAAAAAAGTTTGCTATCAACTTGCGTTCTAGGAGCCTTTCTAACCAGGGCTGTGGAGTCGGTAAGCCAAACCTGTGACTCCGACTCCTCAATTTCCCTTACACCGACTCCGACTCCAACTCCCACATATATTGCTTATATTTAAGTGAAAAATTTATTGCAGTACAATGTGAACATCAGACATTTAATCATTTCTATGATACAATAATCAAGATATTTAGATAGAACATAATATCTATTTATTGGAATACAACTTTAGAACACAAAAAACTAATAAATTGTAAATATGTAATACACTATGTAATATCGATTACATACGGTACAGACCAAAGTTTGGACACACCTCATTCAAAGAGTTTTCTTTATTTTCATGACTATGAAAATTGCAGATTCACTCTGAAGGCATCAAAACTATGAATTAACACATATGGAATTATATAATTAACAAAGTGTGAAACAACTGAAAATACTGTATGTCTTATATTCTAGGTTCTTCAAAGTAGCCACCTTTTGCTTTGATTTCTGCTTTGCACACTCTTGATGAGCTTCAAGAGGTAGTCACCAGAAATGGTTTTCACTTCACAGGTGTGCCCTGTCAGGTGTAATAAGTGGGATTTCTTGCCTTTTAAATGAGGTTGGGACCATCAGTTGTGTTGTGCAGAAGTCTGGTGGATACACAGGTGATAGTCCTACTGAATAGACTGTTAGAATTTGTGTTATGGCAAGAAAAAAGCAGCTGAGTAAAGAAAAACGAGTGGCCATCATTACTTTAAGAAATGAAGGTCAGTCAGTCCAAAAAATTGGGAAAACTTTGAAAGTGTCCCCAAGTGCATTGGCAAAAACCGTCAAGCGCTACAAAGAAACTGGCTCACATGAGGACCGCTCCAGGAAACGAAGACCAAGAGTCACCTCTGCTGCGGAGGAGAAGTTCATCCGAGTCACCAGCCTCAGAAATTGCAGGTTAACAGCAGCTTAGATTAGAGACCAGGTCAATGCCACACAGAGTTCTAGCAGCAGACACATTTCTACAAGATTTCTAATCTGCTTTTGCTATTGAAAACATTATCTATGAGCTTAAAAACCTTTCAGGTGATGCAGTTTTTTAAAAAGCTGATCTGCTTTTGCAACTGAAAAACGTATCCTCAAAAAACGCAGGAAAAACGCTGTGTGTGAATGTAGCCTTAGATCAGGAATGGAGCAGTCATTTATAGGACATTTCATAACTTTCCCAAATTCCTATGAAAAAATATTCAGCACATTCTGCATTGAACTACTGTACCCAATTTATTATATATTTTAGGAGTCAGAGTCGGTCCATTTTATACCGACTCCGACTCCACCAAAATGAGCACCGACTCCGACTCCACAGCCCTGTTTCTAACATAAGAATTGTCCCCGAACTGAAGAACCTGATTTGAGGCTGCTTCAACTTTCCAGAAGTGGAGGAAAAAACCCTTAACTAATATTTGACATTGGTACTGTCTGTATCAGGGCTGTGGAGTCGGAGTTAGTTTTGGTTGGAGTCGGTAGAAATGTACCGACTCCGACTCCAGCTTTAAAAAAAATGTATTCATATTTCATAATTGAACTTTCATATGAATTTTATAAATGTTACTCAAATATATATGTTCTATCAAACTATGAACAACAGTGATAAGCAGTTCTGCTGGAGATAGACATTTCTTACTTCTTGTGTGTCACTGTTCTCCACTGCCCTTATCTAATCTTATACTTGGTTAACCTCATGCTGCCCCAACCCCCCTACTTACAATGTATGAAACTGAAAGTGAAAATGTGTAGCAAATTCTTAGTAGTAAAGCTCCTCCTCTAAACTAGATCATACTAGGTGTGCGTCTTCCAAGCATCTCACAGCTGCCTGCTACTCAGAAGAGGAAGACTGTAAGAAGTATTATCCTTTCAACAAACTTTGCATCAGTTAACTGTGAGTACATGAGGAATAATAACAGTATTACTGACCACTATATCAGTTGTACGACCTGGCAATAATTTTGTACAATTGTTTTTAGGAAAAACAATTGTCATTTGGATTGTGAATGCAGAATTAAAAACCTGAGAATGTCAAAGAAGCATCACATTAAATCAGCTGTATTTGAACATTTCACCATCACTCAAGATAGAAAACATTATGTCTGTCAGTGTATGACAAATGATCCAGACGAAAACAAATGCTGTGAAGCCAAGATGAGTGCATATTCAGGCAAAGATAAAAATGCTCCTACCAGAGCTTCTAATCTAAAGAGACATTTACAGTGCTTTCATCCAGAAGTACTGAAAGCAGTGGATGAGAGACTGCATCCAAACCAATGAACCAGTGCCCAGCTCTTCCAGCCAAACAAAGGAGCAGAGAACTTTGCAGCCATCAGTTGCAAGATATTTTGTCAGTGACAAAGTTACTGTGACAATGACAGTAGATATACATTTAAAAAACAGATCATAGAGCTTGTTGTAAAGGATAGTGTGCCTATTTCATTATTTTCACGACCAGCTTTTATGTGTCTGAATGGGGAAATGGCCCGCAAGCTTGGTGTTTCTCTGGAGAGAGAGAGTATTAGAAAATTAGTAATCGAAGAAGCTTTTAAACAAAAGGAAGAACTTAAAAAAACTCTCAAGGGACGCTTTCTGTTTCTTAAAATGGATGCCTGCACACGTCACAGAGTGAACTATTTTGCCATCAATGTCCGATTTGTTTGTGACAAAAATGAAATAGTTACCAAGACATTGGCAGTAAAAGACACCAAAGCTCATCACACCAGTGAGTTTCTCCAGGTCTTGGTGGAAAAGGTTCTGCAAGACTATGAACTTAAAAAAGAGCAAGTTCTTTCTGTCGTAACTGACAATGCTTCAAATATGATAAGTACTATTAAGCTAATGAATGAGAGTAATGATGGTGACCAGCAGCTAGAAGAACATTCTGGGTCCACAGACACAGAAATGTTTGAAATAGAGGAACACAGTATTGTAACTGAGAAGCAAACTGAAGTTGCTTCAGATGAACAGCAACATGATAGTTTAGATGATCTTGTTGAAACTGTGTCAATATGTTCTTTCATTCATCACATGCGCTGTGTTGTGCATACGCTACAGCTGGCTATAAGAGACAGTCTGCAAGAAGGACATGCTGCTGCACTGATTGGCAAGGTGAGAAAATTGGCTACTGTTGCCAGAACCCCTAAAGTTGACTCAATTTTGAAGAGACGTGCTGGAAAAGGGGCAATTATTGATCAAGCCACACGATGGGGCAGTACTTACTTAATGATTCATCGCTTGGTTGAACTGAAAACCTTTCTTGTAGACATGGCTAACCCTCAACTGACGCTAAATGAAAGTCAGTGGAATCAGGTGACTGAGCTAGAAAAATTGCTAGAGCACCCATGTAATGCTGACGAGAAACTAAGTCAGAGAGTGGACCCTCTGGATCGCGGATCCGGAGCCCCTGGGCCGAGCACGCCAGGTGATGACCGACCCCTATACAGGGATCGTTTGGGGCAGGACCACAGAGGACGGAGGCGCGACAGCCGGAACCAAGAGGGACGGCTCCACGGACAAAAGGCCTGGAGAGGCAGCGGACTGATATACAAGCAGGGACGGGGAGCACAGGAAAAGACACAATACGGGAATGGCAAGAGGAAGGACCAGGGCGAACTGGAGACAGAGGACGGGCACAGGGAATGGAAAGGAAGCAGCGCCTGGGCAGACTGGGGAGAGCAAGGGAACGACACTGAGGACGGCAGGGAGATAAGGCAGAGAAAGGTAAAGCTACAGGAGAACTGTAGCGGCCAGAGGGTGCAGAGAACTACACAATCATCAGGCGTCCTCCTAACAGCGAGGACGCCTGAAATACACCAACCCCCGGAAGTGCGTCCCCCAGTCCAGCCCCTCAGCGCCGCCCACCGCTGGGGAGAGAGAGCGGGAGGAGGCGTGCACGAGACAGGGGGCGGGAGCCAGGAGCCGCCGTGAGGGAGAGTGGACGACGGGCGCGCGCCCGGACGGGAGCGCGCAGGTGAGGAAACGCTGCGGCGCGCGCTGCTACAGAAGGGGCATCGGCGGGCAGTACCCCTCTCCTTAAGTCCTCCCTTACTGAGATTGGCCAAAAACTTTTTCAGAATCCGGGGAGCGTTGATATTCTCCCGAGGCTCCCAGGACCTTTCCTCGGGACCAAAACCCACCCAATCGATAAGAAAAAGGGTCTTACCCCGGACTCTTTTCATAGCCAAGATATCCTTGACCTCGAAGACGTCCGAGATAACAGGTGAAGGAGGGACGATGGAAGCTGGTTGGAACCGATTCAGGACTACGGGTTTCAAGAGCGAGACATGGAAGGCGTTGGGAACCCGGAGCGAAGCAGGCAACCTCAGTTTGTAAGCCACTTCATTAATACGTCCAATCACTTCAAACGGCCCAATGTACCGAGGACTCAGCTTATAAGAGGGAACTCTCAGACGGATATGTCGAGTTGAAAGCCAGACTTTGTCACCTGGATGGTACGGAGGCACGTCCTTCCGTCTTTTGTCTGCATGTTTTTTGATTCGGTTGTTGGCACCCTTGAGCGCGTCCCTGGTCTCTCTCCAAATCTGCGAGAATTCTTTAGCAAGAGAATCGGCTGCGGGTACTCCTGTAGACGTGGAGAAAGGTAATGGAATACCTGGGTTTTGACCGGTTACCACAAAAAAAGGTGACTTGGTGGTAGATTCGCTGGGATGATTATTGTGCTAGAATTCAGCCCAAGGTAAGAGCGCGACCCAATTGTCCTGATGGGCGTTGGCGAAGTGACGTAGGTAGGTGGTTAACACTTGATTAATTCGCTCCACTTGCCCGTTGGTCTGAGGATGGTATGCGGAAGAGAAGTCGAGAGATGTACCCATAAGCCGGCAGAGAGCCCTCCAGAAGCGGGAGGTGAACTGGACCCCCCGATCCGACAGAATCCGCTGAGGAAGACCATGCAGCCTGAAGACCTGGTGGATGAAGATCTCGGCCAACTTCGGGGCGGACGGTAGTCCCGGTAAGGGAATGAAGTGGGCCATTTTGGAAAAACGATCTGCTACGACTAAGATGGTGGTACATCCGGCTGAGTGGGGTAAATCAGTTACAAAATCCATGGCGATCTGCTGCCAGGGGACCTCAGGAACTGGCAATGGGTGAAGAAGACCGGCGGGCAAAGTCCTAGCCACCTTGTTCTGGGCACAGATTGTGCACGAGGCAACATAGTCCATCACATCCTGGCGAAGCGTGGGCCACCAGTAATACCGGGACAGCAGCAAGAGAGTCTTTTTAGTCCCAACGTGTCCAGCAATTTTGGAGGAATGCCCCCAGTCCAACACCTCGGTACGTCTGCTTTGAGGGACGAAAGTCTTACCGGGCGGAGGAATAGCAAAATTCACAGGGGCCACGGTGATCATCTTAGTAGGCTCGATAATATAGGATGGGACTTCATCCCTCTCCGATGACTGTAACGACCTGGAAAGGGCATCGGCCTTGATGTTCCTATTACCAGGTCGAAAGTGAAGTTGGAAGTCAAAGCGGGAGAAATACAGGGCCCACCTGGCTTGCCGGGCATTGAGTCTTTGGGCAGACTGCAGGTAAGCCAGGTTCTTGTGGTCCGTGAGGATGGTAAAGGGATGTACAGCCCCCTCGAGTAAATACCGCCATTCAGCCAAGGCCATCTTAATGGCCAGTAATTCTCGGTCTCCAATGGAGTAGTTGCACTCCGCAGGTGAAAAGACTTTAGAAAAGAAGCCGCAAGGAACCAGCCGTCCGGATGAAGCCTGCTGGGACAGGACCGCTCCAGCTCCAGTGGAGGAGGCATCCACTTCCAGGACGAAGGGCCTGCTGGTCACAGGCCGATGCAAAATGGGTGCTGACGCAAAAGAACGTTTCAGAGCTTGGAAAGCGTTTTCAGCTTCAGGGGACCAGCTGTTGGGCTTCGTTCCCTTGCGGGTCAAAGCCGTGATGGCTTTGGTAACCGTAGAAAAATGAGGCACAAACTGACGGTAATAATTTGCGAACCCAAGAAACCGCTGGATGGCCTTAATCCCCACTGGACGGGGCCACTTGAGTACCGCACTGAGTTTTTCGGGATCCATCTTTTGACCGGAATCGGTGACGACATATCCCAAGAAGGGCAGTGACGACTGCTCAAAAAGGCATTTCTCAATCTTGGCGTAGAGTTGGTTCTCTCGAAGGCGGTGCAAGACCAAACGTACGCTTTTGCGATGGGAGGACAGGTCGGGCGAGAAAACGAGAATGTCGTCTAGATAGATGACCACACAGGAATAGAGTAGATCCCGGAATACCTCATTGATAAATTCTTGAAACACAGCGGGGGCATTGCAAAGGCCGAATGGCATGACTAGGTATTCATAATGTCCGTCACGGGTATTGAAGGCCGTTTTCCACTCATCCCCAGCACGGATCCGGACCAAATTGTAGGCTCCCCGCAGATCTAACTTCGTGAAGATCCGGGCTCCTCTCAGCCGGTCAAAGAGCTCCGGAATCAACGGAAGGGGGTAACGATTTTTAACGGTGATTTTGTTTAGACCCCGGTAATCAATGCAAGGCCGCAGTGATCCGTCTTTCTTCTGGACGAAGAAGAAGCCCGCGCCCGCAGGAGAGGAGGACTTCCGGATAAACCCCTTGGACAGATTTTCATGGATATATTCCGTCATGGCAGAGGTCTCGGCAGGAGAAAGAGGGTAAGTTCTACCTCTGGGGGGAACCGTTCCAGGAAATCAGGTCGATGGGGCAGTCATAGGACCGGTGCGGAGGCAGGGAGTCCGCCTCCTTCTTGCAGAAAACATCAGCGTAGGCGTGGTATGGAACAGGAAGACCGGGGAGGTCCGTTGGCCTAAGCTGAGGATGGGAACGAACCAGGGTACGTAAACAGCTTGCATGGCAGGTGTGCCCCCAGCGCAGGATCTCTCCGGAGCGCCAGTCGATGACTTGGCTCAAGCCAAGGTAGTCCCAAGAGAATGGCATGGGATAATTGAGGCAGGACATAGAAGGCAATCTTCTCAGAATGAAGTGCGCCAATTTGTAGCTTTACTTCAATGGTAACCGTGGTGATGAGCCTAGGAAGAGGTTTGCCATCCACGGAGGTGATTGCTCGAGGGTTACTTAAGACGACCACGGGAATCTGGAGTTTGTCAACCTCCTCCTGGCGGATGAAGTTGCCTGCAGCGCCCGAGTCCACATACACCTCCACAGAGCCACGCCCCCGACCTGTAATAAGCAGAGCTGAAAGAGTAAGTGGGAGAGAGGGGGTCTGATCACCTAGGGGGCCCTCTCCTACCTGGCCTAGGCGGATGCGTTTCCCGGTCTCTCAGGACAAGTGCGTACGAAGTGATTGGCCCCTCCACAATATAGACAGAGTCCCTTAGTCATCCTCTCCTTACGCCGTTGTTCGGACAGCTTGATGCGATCCACCTGCATAGGCTCGGGGGCAGTGTTACTAGGGAGAGCAACAGTGCGCGGAATGGGAGCTTGGTATAACCTAAAGGACCTCCTCTCCCTGGCTGACTCTCTAGCGCGTTCCTGAAAACGCAGGTCAATACGAGCAGCCAGGGAGATGAGATCCTCCAGGGTGGTAGGAAGGTCACGCCCGGCCAACTCGTCTTTGATTTTACTAGAAAGGCCTCTCCAAAAGGCACCAACCAGGGCTTCGTTATTCCAGCCCAGCTCCGAGGACAAGGTCCGGAAACGGATGGCGTATTGCCCTACAGTAAGGGACCCCTGGCAGAGGTTAAAAAGGGCCTCTGTAGAGGAAGCAAGGCGTCCGGGTTCATCAAAAACCTTACGGGATGTTTCCAAAAAACTCTGGATGTTAGTCACCACCGGGTCATCCCTCTCCCACAACGGATTCACCCAAGCCAACGCCTCCCCCTCTAGATGGGAGATTATAAAGGCCACCTTAGCACGATCCGTGGGGTATTGTTGGGGCAGAAGATCAAAGTGCAACCTGCACTGGTTTAAAAATCCCCTACACAATTTTGGGTCCCCACAGTACCTAGGCGGCTTACCAAGACGGGGAGGAGGGAAAGAGACAGCGTCCCGGGCTTGGGTAGAAGCGGCCGCAGAGGACTGCAAAGAAAGCAGCCGATCATCCACGGACGCCATATACCCCAAAATGTGAGATTGCGCATCGCGCTGCTGAGCGAGCTCCTGCTGGAGACTGACTAAGAGAGGTGCATGCGCTGGGTCAGCGGTTTGCAGGGCGGAGAGCCGGGTGTCCATGGACTTCATGAATGACATGATACGGGTCTGATTCTCTCTTAGGAAAAGCAGTTCCTTTTGAGTGGCAGCCGCGGCACCGGCGGGGTCCATGGCCTGATGATACTGTAATGCTGACGAGAAACTAAGTCAGAGAGTGGACCCTCTGGATCGCGGATCCGGAGCCCCTGGGCCGAGCACGCCAGGTGATGACCGACCCCTATACAGGGATCGTTTGGGGCAGGACCACAGAGGACGGAGGCGCGACAGCCGGAACCAAGAGGGACGGCTCCACGGACAAAAGGCCTGGAGAGGCAGCGGACTGATATACAAGCAGGGACGGGGAGCACAGGAAAAGACACAATACGGGAATGGCAAGAGGAAGGACCAGGGCGAACTGGAGACAGAGGACGGGCACAGGGAATGGAAAGGAAGCAGCGCCTGGGCAGACTGGGGAGAGCAAGGGAACGACACTGAGGACGGCAGGGAGATAAGGCAGAGAAAGGTAAAGCTACAGGAGAACTGTAGCGGCCAGAGGGTGCAGAGAACTACACAATCATCAGGCGTCCTCCTAACAGCGAGGACGCCTGAAATACACCAACCCCCGGAAGTGCGTCCCCCAGTCCAGCCCCTCAGCGCCGCCCACCGCTGGAGAGAGAGAGCGGGAGGAGGCGTGCACGAGACAGGGGGCGGGAGCCAGGAGCCGCCGTGAGGGAGAGTGGACGACGGGCGCGCGCCCGGACGGGAGCGCGCAGGTGAGGAAACGCTGCGGCGCGCGCTGCTACAGAAGGGGCATCGGCGGGCATAGCCGCCGATGTCACGACCCATTTACAGTGACTAAAAAATTACAAGCAGAGGACTTCAGGTATTTTCTTAAAGGAGTGGAAGAACCTGATGTTTCGCCTGTCCCAAAGAGGAGGGTTAATTGCAAGTGGCATTGCTACATCAATGAAACGGAGAGAGGAGCTACTATTACAAAATAACATTCTTTTGGCAGCTGTTTATGTAGACCCAATGCATCGGATTCTTCTAGATGATCAACAGCTAAGTAAAGGAAAAGAAGCTCTGTTTGAAATAGCAGTAAGGATGAAAGGGTTGCAGAACAGTCAGGAGGAACAAGAAGAATTTGGTCGTCCTGCCACATCTTCACCTTCATCATCAACTGATGAAGAATTTAATTTCGAAAAATATTTGGATCACAAGGACCGTGCAAAGCGTTCCCGCATAGAAGAGTCATCCCTATCAAGGAACACAGCCAGTACATTTCAGCAGAATTTTTCATGTGCACTAAAAGAAATTGAGAAATTTGACCGTTCATCAAAAATAACAGTGCAACAAGCAATTCCTCTGTATCCTGACATTGTCAGAGATGTTGCCCGAGTGGTTACTGCTTTGCCACCAACACAAGTTAGTGTAGAGAGGTTGTTCTCTGCTCTCAAAATAATTAGATCAGATTTGAGGGCATCCATGAAGGAGGATCTGACAGAGGCAATACTTTTTCTGAGGACAAATTTATAGATTTCTTCTTATTAACTGCATAAGTGTTTATTGCATATTTACTTACAGTTTATAAAAGTTATTTGCTATATTCTAATTGTATTCTAATAAATGTAGTTTTTGCTCTAAGTGGTCTGATTACTTATATGATGGTGAGAAACTGAATAAGCACGATGTTTAATATTTTACAACAGTAAATTTGTTGTTATGAATTGGCCATTTATGAAGGAGCCGGAGTCGAAGTCGCAACTGTGGCTTACCGACTCCACAGCCCTGGTCTGTATACCTAGGTACGCCATACTATATTTTCTATCTTATGGATTTTAATGGGCTGTAGATTTTTACACGGCTTGAGAAAAAATTTATTTTTTTTCCAGCTTCCATCAACCATCGCATAGGTTATACTCTGTTCTTAGATTTTACCAAGTTCATTAGATTTGGAATTGGAGAAGTTAAGGGGGAAAAACTGCAGTTTCTTCAGCAGGTTGAAGGACCAACCAGAAGATGAGATGTTGTAGAGAAACGCCCTATTAAGTTTTTGGAGGCATTAGAATAGGGTGAGCTAGGTGGACTTTTCAAAAGCCAAACAAAAAAAATGAAATACTCACAAGACATTGGGTCCCAAGTGTCTACTGGGTGTTACAAGACAAGCTAAGAGTTGTGTTGAGCCAGAGCTCATTCATTCGATTGTAGCCATTAGTGGATGGCAACATGCATCTCCTGACAGTTTCATTTTGCAGCAAAGTGCTCATGTTTTCACATTCTCTTTTAGTTTTTGACGTTTTCCCCTTCTCTTCTGTTTCTGTTCTTCAATGGCATATTCTAGCACCTCTAAAATTTTCACTGACTGATCGTTGTTCAGGAGAGACAGGAATTTGATGTGTTGCTGTACTAATGCCAAACGTTTTGTTTTGCAAGAGATCAGCCAACACGAGAGGTATCAAACAGTGGCTTACTCCCCATTCCCTATAAAAGAAAAACAAAAAACCCTGCACGTTTGGCCGAGCGGAGCGTACGTATGTATTGGGTGCCAATTGAGACCCTTTATTTAATACTACTGCTATGAGAAGTTTTGTTGATTTGGTGCCCCTTGATGTAGGCTTTCTACCCAAATGGCTTATTTTATCTAGTTTTTGTGATGGTGTGAATGTTTGGTAAATTGGCACTTGTCAAGATATGTTGCAGTACATTTGCAAATATCATCGATAAGGAATGATAACAATGTTGCTGTCAACATCTATAGACTGAAGTGTTGGGAGGTACAGACAACACCCATTTCATTACACTCTCTGTTGCTAAAAGTAACTCTTGCAACACTTTTACTCACAAGCTTGGCTTGGAAATTGTTATCCTACCCTGTATACCTCTTGCTGTAGTTTTCAAGGATTCAAAAAGTCTGCTTTCTTCCAGAAATGGCACCACCCCTATTCATGGGATTTGCCTGGTTTTACAGATTCCATGATGTGAATGGGCGATAAGCTGTAATACCACATACAGCCTCGGCACAGGTGTGGTGCTGTTTTTTGACGTCCCCCCCCAATAGTGTGCAACCATTTCACGTCTCCAATGATCTAGGAGGTATCGCGTGAATAACACTTAAGACTCTGTCCTCACTTGCTTGATGGTTGCATCATGGTGGAAACATAACAGATTGTCAGATTTTTCTCCCAACTGGAGCTCATGTACATGCGCGTGTGTTGGAATGCTGACACTGATCCCTAAAGCATAAAAACTTCACAGAGTAAAATTGCCCTACAAAATTATTCACATTTAGACAGATGCAAAATTCACCTCTTAGAATGTGGACTTGTTTAGCAAGAATGTTCTTCTGTATTAAAGTGGCTCTCAAGCTCCCAATAAAACTGATAACATGTAAAATTCCTGGCACCTGCCTTTTTCTTTCTATCTTTATTCATAATCCTTTTTGGATAAATTGTAAATTGGTCTTCAGCTTCTCAGGCTAGTGTATGCTTTGTGTACTTTGGAAGTTGGAGAATCTCCTTGTTCCTGGTTGGTCCATCAAGGAGTAGGGGGCATGTCCTAGGCTATCCTATGGTCAGCATGAAGCTGTAGTCTGAGACACGCCTCCTAGCTCTTGGATGGACCAATCAGGAGCATGGAGGGCATTGTCTACAGTCACAAAAGAACACTGTGCAGTTTGAGAAGACTGCAGCCTGAAAAAAGGAGCTGTGCCAGAAAGATTAAAAAAAGAGGATGCCAGATATTTAAAATTCGGAACCTATTGCCAACCAGAGGGTTGCTTTCAAGTGATCCATTTTTTTTTTTTTTTTTTTCCCCCCATAATATCCCTTTTTATGCTTGAGCTGGACAATGAGGACAAGCTTGTGCCCTTATCCGACATCCATAGCCAGATCACAAAGCCCTGCATACAAGGTCAGTCCTGTGATTGAGAACCGTTACCCTGGCATCAGTTTCCCTCTAGCGTTTCGCTAACATGCCAAAATCAAGGAAGAGGGAATAAAAATGACCGTGTATGTGTAGACCAATCTAAATGAAACAGATCTCTGATATGAGACCATAATATAAGGAAAATAATCCTTTGTGCTTCATGCGCAAATCATGTGTTCTAGAGATTCCAGATTTGTGGTCTTTTTCCCGGGCACCATAATTGATCAACCTTGCTTCAGCCAAGTAAACAGTCACGTGGTGAGGTCCTGTCTCCTATCTTTACCCTTGCTGGTACCATGGGTGTAACTGGGGGATGCCCCAAGTGAAAGCACCAGTATCCCAAGTGGCACATAATGGGTACAGGTCCCTTTTTTAGGCAGATTTTTGCTTTGGATACGCTAAACCCTCCCATACACTGTGCATAGTTGGAGATGGTCCAGCTGAATGAAATGTTAGATTCACTACCAAGAAGCCAGATTGTTACTATTTGGAATATCAGTGGTTAAAAAACTTAATTTCACAAGCGTCTGTGGCACGCTGCCTTGTCTTGGTGACCAGTGCACCTGTTACTTTGGCACAAGTATCAAGTCTCCATATGTTTGGACCCAGGAACAATTCCCGTACTGCATGCTGCGGCATTGCCTGTGATTTATTCTCACTGATTGCAATGCTCTTGTCTTCTGCTGCCAGATCTCTGTACTCTACGGGAAAGGGATGGTAGGTCACAGAGGAAGCGCTCTGAATTTTATGACCTGTCAAGGGCTTCTTCCTTGGTTGGAAAACTGTGCCTGCCTTCTTCCAAAAAGCAGCCCCAGGTTTGCAGTTCTCCAATGTTCAGTTCAGTAGTCCAGAGGTGCAATACTAGTTGCAGCTCATGGACAGGTGTGCTGTTATTGGGGATATAACCAACCAAGATTTTCTTATCCTGTGCAAGGTTCATCATAGACTATGATTATTTTAGAGCGCTGGCTGCGGAACCTAAAGACTTGTACTTTAGGACATACTTTCCAACTTGGTATCATCCTATAAGGGAATCCTCTTAGAGAAATGTCAGAAATGTTTTTCCTATTAACTTTGTTTAGCAGTGTAAAAAAAAAAAAAAAAAGTTTCTTTACCTGTCCTCCCCAGGTCCAGAGCTCAGGCTCTGCCGCTTCTCCTGGTGTATGTTACTGACGTCTTGTGCTGTCTACAGAGTTCGGTTATTGTCTGCAGAGCTGTCAACCTGTCGTCTGTATTGTTACAATAACACACTGGGGCTAGTGGCAGAGACTCCACATTAGATCCCGTCAAGGGTGAGGAAAGCCCCACATATTTTTACAGAGCGTAGGGGAAAAACTCTGAAACAGGAGAACCCCCTTGAAGTGTCCAACATCTTTTCCTCAACCCCCTCCTGGGAGCTCAGTGGTTCACAATAAAGTCTGCAACACATCAAAAAGGTCTCCACTTTTTCTCGATCTTCAGGGTTACTCCATCGGGGTTGTCAAGTTTGCTTAATAGTTAGATCTGCCAAGTATTTGAGAATTTTACAATGTTCGGTTTTTAATTCTTTAAATATTTTTTCCTAATGCTTTTAGCTGTAAATGGTACAAATCGATTTACACACTTATCCAGCTGCTGGACATGCAAATCGATCATTCACCACCCTTCTCTTAATATTTTGCTTCAGCCCTGGTGTGTTTGATCTCTGCCTTTAGGAGAATCTAGGCTTTGGTATTTTCCATCCTGATGGTCCTCTCCCATTACCTTTTGATTAGTGTATTGTAGTTGGTCCCTCAGGATGGGAAAGCCTAGATGTTGGTAACTAACCAATGAAGGGTCATCCTCCAACAGTAAGCACAGAATGCATGTTGAGGATGACCTGCTCCACCAGGATCATATTTGGAAGGCTGACCACATGGGAAGTGTGTGCAGGTGGATTTTATGCATGTTTACCCCGGGAAAAAAATCCCAAATAATTTTTCCAATACTCTTGTAACTAGAAAATAGAGTGTGACTGTTAGATCTGCAAAAACACATTATCAGAACGACAGTGGAGCCTATTGCTTCTCTGTAGAGAGGAAGTGCTGCCGTGTGTAGGAGGGAGTTCAGCATCGATTTATAAGGATCGCTGCAAAGAAACTTGTTCAGTTGATTATTAAGATATGGTCTACTGAATCTCATTTTCTGACTGGGAGCCAGGAGTCTGTTCTGTATGATCTCTCAATCACATCCAGATGTTGCAGTACTGATTTTGTCTTGTTAACGTAGGCTTCGAGAACCTTCACATTGTTGGTAAAGGGTTGCCCCACCATATGCCCCAGATTGCCTTTCAGATA
The DNA here is from genome assembly GCF_039654945.1 of Dendrobates tinctorius. Classification (NCBI taxonomy): domain Eukaryota; kingdom Metazoa; phylum Chordata; class Amphibia; order Anura; family Dendrobatidae; genus Dendrobates; species Dendrobates tinctorius. The sequence continues at coordinate 991,966 of NW_027361879.1, read as the reverse complement.
TTTGAGTCACTTGGCATTGTTTACTCTTATAAAGCAGTGATGCCTTGGGTATTTGGAAAGCCATAAGTACTCGTGAGATCTGTCAACAGCAATTATCCTGCAAGTATTAACTTTGTTGTATTTATTTTATCATTACACATTGACGAGTCCAGTCCTCTAGATCTAGAGTTGTAGCTCCTTGCACTTAAAAGTAGAAGGGTGTCTTTTCCTCCCCTCCTTCATTATATCCAATACAGCGCCTCTGGATAGGCAGTACCGATTTTATTTTTTTTTTCACTTTATTTTTTTATTTATTTTTTTTTTAAAGATAAGTGTTTCTGAAGCACCAGTTTATGCCTCATGGTATCTTGCTCTTGACACTCATACTGTGTCGGTGGCACCTTGTCAAAAAATGAGCTCATTCTGATTTCATGTGTGGGGGCAAAACGTCATATCAGTACTTATACTTTTCCGGAAAGTGCGCTTTATAGAAAGCCTTCGTATGTCCTAAAAAGCCATTTCATTCAATCAAATAACCATTACCGAGCAGACGATGTTGCTTTTCGATTTATTTATTTTTTTTTTTCTGTTCTTCATTATCAAGTTTCTGGCATCTCTATTCTGACTTAATCTGCTGCTCGGTCTGAGTCAGGCAGGTGCAACCTCAAGATAAAGCCCCTGGAAATTCATTGTGGTGCTTAAGATAAAAATGAAACCTGAAATGAAAAGATGAGCAAAATGGAACATAATGGTTATAGAACAACACAAATATCTTATCTACATCCTCCCACTTGTTGGTTGATTAATTGCAGATGACTTTAATGTCCCAAAAAATATAAAAGTATGTGTGTGTGTGTGTGTGTGTGTGTGTGTATATACACTCACTGGCCACTTTATTAGGTACACCTGTCCAACTGTGTGTTAAGACTTAATTTCTAATCAGCCAATCACATGGCGGCAACTCAGTGCATTTAGGCATGTAGACATGGTCAAGACAATCTCCTGCAGTTCAAACCGAGCATCAGTATGGGGAAGAAAGGTGATTTGAGTGCCTTTGAACGTGGCATGATTGTTGGTGCCAGAAGGGCTGGTCTGAGTATTTCAGAAACTGCTGATCTACTGGGATTTTCACGCACAACCATCTCTAGGGTTTACAGAGAATGGTCCGAAAAAGAAAAAAAATCCAGTGAGCGGCAGTTCTGTGGCCGGAAATGCCTTGTTGATGCCAGAGGTCAGAGGAGAATGGGCATACTGGTTCGAGCTGATAGAAAGGCAACAGTGACTCAAATTGCCACCCGTTACAACCAAGGTAGGCAGAAGAGCATCTCTGAACGCACAGTGCGTCGAACTTTGAGGCAGATGGGCTACAGCAGCAGAAGACCACACTGGGTACCACTCCTCTCAGCTAAGAACAGGAAACTGAGGCTACAATTTGCACAAGCTCATCGAAATTGGACAGTAGAAGATTGGAAAAACGTTGCCTGGTCTGATGAGTCTCGATTTCTGCTGCGACATTCGGATGGTAGGGTCAGAATTTGGCGTAAACAACATGAAAGCATGGATCCATCCAGCCTTGTATCAACGGTTCAGGCTGGTGGTGTCATGGTGTGGGGAATTTTTTCTTGGCACTCTTTGGGCCCCTTGGTACCAATTGAGCATCGTTGCAACGCCACAGCCTACCTGAGTATTGTTGCTGACCATGTCCATCCCTTTATGACCACAATGTACCCAACATCTGATGGCTACTTTCAGCAGGATAATGCGCCATGTCATAAAGCTCGAATCATCTCAGATTGGTTTCTTGAACATGACAATGAGTTCACTGTACTCAAATGGCCTCCTCAGTCACCAGATCTCAATCCAATAGAGCATCTTTGGGATGTGGTGGAACGGGAGATTCGCATCAGGGATGTGCAGCCGACAAATCTGCGCCAACTGTGTGATGCCATCATGTCAATATGGTCCAAAATCTCTGAGGAATGCTTCCAGCACCTTGTTGAATCTCTGCCACGAAGAATTGAGGCAGTTCTGAAGGCAAAAGGGGGTCCAACCCGTTACTAGCATGGTGTACCTAATAAAGTGGCCAGTGAGTGTGTGTATGTGTATATATATATATATATAATATATTGCTAAAAAAATGAAATGAAGGGATTACTCAAAACACATCCTAGATCTGAATGAATGAATGAAATATTCTCATTGAATACTTTGTTCTCTCCAAAGTTGAATGTGCTGACAACAAAATCACCCACGAATCCTCAATGGAAATCGAATTTCTTAACCTAACCAATGGAGGCCTGGATTTGGAGAACCCCCAACATGACGACGGTGGATGGAGCGAGACACAATGTCCCAGATGTGCTCAATCGGATTCAGGTCTGGGGAATGGGCGAGCCAGTCCATAACTTCAATGCCTTCATCTTGCAGGAACTGCTGACACACTCCAGCCACATGAGGTCTGGCATTGTCCTGCATTAGGAGGAACCCAGGGCAAACCGCCCCAGCATATGGTCTCACAAGGGGTCTAAGGATCTCATCTCGGTACCTAATGGCAGTCAGGCTACCTCTGGTGAGCACATGGAGGGCTGTGCGGGTCTTCGAAGAAATGCCACCCCACACCATTACTGACCCACTGCCAAACTGGTCATGCTGAAGGATGTTGCAAGCAGCAGATCGCTCTCCACGGCGTCTTCAGATTCTGTCACATGTGCTCAGTGTGAACCTGCTATCATCTGTGAAGAGCACCAGGACGCTAGTGGCAACTTTGCCAATCCTAGTGTTCTGTGGCAAATGCCAAGCATCTTGCACGGTGTTGGGCTGTGAGCACAACCCCCATCTGTGGACGTTTGTTTTACCACGTCAAAGTGACAGGGCGGGTACGCCCTTACTTGCGTAACGGTCACTAATATACAAATTAGGCACACTGAATACAGTTTTATGGTAAAACAATGTAGCAATTAAGATTACATCAGGATAATGCTGAACTATAGAATGGCAGATATAATATTACCCTGTTTTGTGTTAACTCATTTCATGTGAATCATACAATTAATATGAATTATAGTACATAGAGAAATAAGCATCAATACATTACCAAGTATTGTAACATCACTTCTCCACTGGAGGGACCACAGTGTCGGCGAGAAGGAGATACTCTGGGCTTGTCATCACAGAAACCGTGCGTCCACAATACCTTCTGGAATGTCCCTACCTCGCTGACACAGGGTCCCCTTTTATATACACCGCTTCCACATCCTCCCCTATCACATCTGTGCAGTATGTTTAGGCTGACTCATCAGTATCTTGCCATTGCGCAATAGGTTGTTTGTTACTAATTACAACCCAAGATTTGTTTGCCACTGGCATGTCTCTTAACAATAGCACAATGCTTCAAGGTTGTTGCTTCTGTTCAAAGTTCAACCATATATTGCTTGTCACAAAGTTAACTCTTCATGATCATAGCATAACACTCTAAGATGGTAGCATATGGGCAGCATGGCTTCCATAATCACCTATTCTGAAAACTGGATACCTAGCGTAACCCAGGCACACACTCATACTTGTCTCATTTGTATCATAATCGGTCCTTGATTATTGATGTCATGCATGACCATTGCTACATGAAACCATCAAAACATTTTGGTCTCCCTTGTCTCCGAGCATCATACTATTATTGAACACACAAGACTTCCTTGTTCAAGCAGCATAAATATTAATTATCTGTACAGCTGTAATTTTTCCTATTGTCTTTGTAATTTTTCCCAGCACATGTGTAAGAATACACCACACAACTCTTACCCCTACATATATTAGAATACCACACAGAATTAATTGGAAAGCTCCATGTAGAATTCCCATCAACCATCCCCCAATTCCTTTAACCCAATTGGCAGGGTATAGAAAAGAGAAAGTATTCAGTATCACTGTTTGTCAAAGCAAATATCACAGTGGTCACTTGTGTGCAAATCAGGATAATGAATCCTTGAAACACACAGCTTCAAAAACCATAGAACAATTAACCTTATCAGCCTGGTCTTACGGTATTAACACAGAGCAAACACTTTGTGGCTCAGTATCAAAGTTCAGCATCAATGATATTACACCATAGTATATTGCAATATATAGTGTTTGGATTCAAACAACCATATTTCATATTTGCAATACATTCCACCCTTGGTCTAGTGACCACACTATATCAAAGCATATAACCAATATATTACAATATGTAGGCTATAAGATATCCATATTTTTTTTTTCCCCTCACCCATGACAGCACACCTGAGAGAGAGATCCGCTCCTCCAGGACAGGAACCTACTGAGACATAAGGGGCGGCACCTCTCCCCCGCTTCAGTTGGGTTCCTGTCCTGGAAGGAATCCCTCTGTGGCGGTGCCTGTCATGGGCGAAGAGAAGAAAAGGGGGGAAAAAAAAAAAGGACCCAGGCCCGTCCCGGCGCGGGAAGAACAGGTAGCTTACCTGTAGCGCCGGCCGTCGGGTCCTGGTAGCACAGTCCCCAGTGTCTCTTGGGCTCCGGGTTCGTGTGGGCGCAGATGGGATCCCGGTGGCTCCGGGGAGCCCCCACCGCGCCGCCCTCCCCTCGCGCACGCTGCATCTCTATCCTTGTGGCAGGGGAGAGACGCTGGCTTCTTCTGGCCGCTGACGTCAGCGGCACTATGGATGCTGGGTGCGCCGGCTGACATCAGCAGAAGGCGACGGTATAAGGCGCCGGGTGCGACGCCGGCCGGCTTTCTGAAGCGGTCGGCCGGTGGTCGCAGGGGGGAGGGGAGGGAGACTCTCACCAGGGCGGAGGTGTCATTTAAAAGAAAGAAGCAGCGGCAGAACAGCGGTGCAAGATGGAGTCAGAGCAGGAGCGTTCAGCGTCCCTGGCCCCCTCACAGCCCTCTGGCAGAAAACATGGAAGCCATTCAAGCAGCAGTCTCCCCAGCCGCAGGTCAGGGGACTCCTCAAGGTCCAAAGAGCACAGGTCGCGTGCTCCAACGCAGCCTCCGAGTCTGGTACCCTTGATTACGGGTGGTGAGTGATCTTCGTGAATGTTAGCATTATGTTAATAGGGATTTTCTGTTGTATGCTGTACCCTGTAGGAAAGGCCCAGAAAAGCAGGAAGCAAGAAGAACAATAGGGACTGTGCTATATGTAAATCTCCCCTAGCAAGAGACTGGCAAAAAGATCTCTGTGCTTCGTGCATTCAGCAGACTATGGCGGAGGAAGCGCCTAGTTTCGAAGCCAATCTGATATCTGCCCTCAGGTCAGAAATGGAAGGTTCAATTAAGTCCTTATTGAAAAAAGGGAAGAAAAGTAGGAAGGATCCCCCTAGTTCCCTCTCAGATTCTGCGTCAGTCTCATCTCAGGCGGAACAATCATCCTCCTTAGACTCCTCAGACTGTGGCGCGGGGGGGGTTAAGCAATGTTTCCCTGTAGAAGACACAGATGCCCTCCTACAGGCCATTAGAACCACAATGGCCCTACAGGAAGAAAGGGCGGCTAAAACCCTAGAGGATGTCATGTTTGGGGGGCTTCAGGAGAGGAAAAAACGGACCTTTCCAGTAAACGAGAAAATGCAGGCGCTTATTGAGAGAGAGTGGAAGAAACCCGAAAAATCTGGGTCCCTTCCGTCCACCTCTGAGACAATATCCCTTTGAGCACAAGGATGTGGAGATATGGGACAAAGTCCCAAAAATAGATGCATCAGTATCCAGGTCTTCCAAAAGGTCGGCCCTGCCCTTGGAAGACGCAGGGGTTCTTAGAGACCCGCTGGACAAGAAGGCGGACTCATATTTGAGGCACGCATGGGAAGCCACAGCAGGAGGACTAAAGCCGGCGATAGCAGGCACTTGCACGGCACACTCCCTCATGATCTGGCTGCAGCAGTTAGAAGAAAAGCTGGCATCAAGGGTCCCAAGAGAGAAAATTTTAGCAGATATGTATCTCTTGCACGGGGCAGCAGCTTTTTTGGCAGATACCTCTGCGGACTCTATGCGGTTGACAGCCAGGGCAGCGTCACTATCAAATGCTGCTAGACGCGCGTTATGGCTTAAGGGCTGTCCGGGTGACCAACAATCCAATGCTAAATTGTGCTCTCTCCCCTGCGATGGTCTGTTCTTGTTCGGCAAGAACTTGGACGATATTCTGGAGAAAGCAAGCGATAAGAAAAAAGGCTTCCCCAGATTCCCGATGGATCAGAGTAGACATCCCTTTCGGAGGGGGAGATTCAATAGGGGGCGTCCTCCCGCTGACAGGAGAAGATGGGAGGATAAAAGAAAAAGAGTCGGGATTTATGTTTGGTGGAGGCACCTCCACCTCAAAGAAATCGCCACAATGATGCGAGTATTCCAGTGGGGGGGAGACTGGCACTCTTTTTCCAGGCCTGGGAAAAGATCTCCTCTAATACCTGGATCCTGAGCATCCTAACAGAAGGCCTGACAATCCCCTTTATTCGCCAGCCAAAACCCGTGGTCGTCATCACACCCATCAGGAAGGTGACCGAAGAGCAGTTGGCCTTAGAAACAGAGATCCTGAGCCTGATAGACAAGCGGGTACTTTCTGAGGTCCCACACATATAGGAAGGAAGGGGGTTCTATTCACCCCTTTTTCTGATTAAAAAAACAAAACGGATCAATCATTCAGGACAATTATAAATCTCAGACAGCTCAATCGATGGATAAGAAACCAGACCTTCAAGATGGAATCAGTAGCTACGGCAGTGAAGCTGCTACATCAAGATTGCTTCATGGCCGTAGTGGTCTTAAAGGATGCGTATTATCACATCCCTATCCATCCAGATTACCAAAAATACTTGAGGGTAGGTAGCACTTTATATTCAAGGCATACTGAGGCACTTTCAGTTCAGGGCTCTTCAGTTTAGCATATCCATAGCCCCGAGAGTTTTCACCAAGGTCATAGCGGAAGTGACAGCCTTTCTCCGGATTCACGATACGGTCATACCATACCTGGACGATTTTCTTAGTGGGCAGCTCAGAGGACCACAGTGCGGCGCAGTTGACCCGGGTGATCAACACCTTGCAAGAATTAGGGTGGATAGTCCATTTCAAAAAATCAAAATTGCAACCCCTAAAAAAAGAGACCTTCCTAGGATTTATACTAGACTCAGAAAGGCAAGAGTGTCTGCTCCCAGAGTCCAAAATAGAGAAGGTGCAAAATCTGGCCTTGATGGGCCGAAACCAACCATGTATGACATTGAGAAGAGCAATGTCCCTACTAGGTACCCTAACATCCTGTATTCCGGCGGTCAGTTGGGCTCAGTTTCACACCCGACAACTCCAGGGGAGATATTATCAGCACAGAGGTTGCTAAGAGGGCGTTTAGAAGGAAAGCTGGAGCTTTCCTTAAAAACCAGAGACTCTCTCAACTGGTGGCTGGACGGTACAAATCTGACCTCAGGAATACCGTGGGACAGACAGACACGACAGATATAATTTTAACAGATGCAAGCTCCTCGGGGTGGGGGGCACACCTAAGGGGCCTCATAGGTCAGGGTTCCTGGACACCTCAAGAAAGGGAAGCATCCTCCAACCTGAGAGAACTGTGGGCAGTGAACAAGGCCCTAAGTCACTTCATTCCGCTACTCCAGGGTCGCAATGTACCCATCATGTTAGACAACAAGGTAGCAGTGGCATACATCAACCACCAAGGAGGGACAAGATCACACTCCCTAATGGAAGCGGCAAGTGACATTCTGGGCAGAGCAGAGGAACACCTACACTCCTTGACATCCTTACACATAAAAGGGGCAGAGAACATAGAGGCAGATTTCCGTAGTCGCAATACCCTGAAGCAAGGAGAATGGGCGCTAAACCGGTCCATTTTTCAAAAAATAACTCAGCTTTGGGGGAAACCGGTGATAGACCTCTTTGCCAACAAGCACAACTGGCAAACAGGTTCTGCTCTCTAAACCCGAGGGAAAAACCATGGGCAGTGGACTCATTGCACATCCAGTGGAACTTCAGGCTGGCTTATGTGTTCCCCCAGTGGCTCTGATCCCAACAGTTGTCAGAAAAATCAGAAACGATCAAGCCAGGGTGATTCTAATGGCTCCATTTTGGCCAAAAAGGCCCTGGTTTGCTCTGCTACGAATGATGTCCCTCTCCGATCCATGGGTTCTGCCAGAAATCCCAGACCTACTAGCTCAGGGTCCAATATTCCACGCTCAGGTCAAAGGATTCCATCTGACGGCGTTGAATTTGAAAGGTCGCTTTTAATGGATAGAGGGTTCTCCCCCGGGCTGGTGGCCACTCTGCTAAAGAGCAGGAAACCAGTGACGACTAATATCTACGGCAGGACATGGAATAAGTTCCTACAGTTCCTAGGTAAGGCCTCTTTCACACTTCACTTTTTTGCATCAGTCAAAATCCGCCAAAAGGACGGATGGCGGATCCGTTTTAGTACTGATGAGAACGGATGTCACCTGTCCGTTTTTTTTTTTTTGACGGATCCGACAAATGAAGAATTTTAAAGAGAGAGAGAGTGTGTTTTGTCCAGCACCCAGAAAGAATTTCGGGTTAAATGAGTGACTGGAGGATCCGCCAGAGGAAAAACGTTGCAAGGTCCGTTTTGAAATCTTTGAGGATGGTGACGGACAGCAACTTTTGGCGGATCCTCCAAAAAAACGGATGCAATGGACGGCAATCCGTCACAATCAGCCATTAATGGAAGTCACTGGGGGGAAAAAAAACGATCCTCCTAAAGAAAATTGCGGATCCGTTTTTTTTTTTTTTTTTTTTCAAAACCTGGCGGATTGTGACTGATTGTAAAAAAACTGAAGTGTGAAAGAGGCCTAAGCCGTTAGGAAATGAACCCCCGATTAGTGCCATCCTGGAGTTCTTACAATCGGGGTTGCAGATGGGGTTAGCGGTGAATACACTTAAAGTTCAGGTGTTGGCACTAGGGGTGCTCTACAACTGCAAATTGGCATCAAATAGGTGGGTAGCCAGATTTATTAAATCCTGCCATAGAGCTAGGCCTATCCCAATACCCAGGATGGGATTTAAACCTAGTGCTAGAAGCCCTTACAAAAGAACCGTATGAGCCATTACATCAGCTACCCCTAAAGTTTCTGACCCTAAAAGCGATCATTTAGTGGCCCTTACGTCAGCCCGCAGAATAAGCGACTTACAGGCTCTCGCAGTAAATCCACCTTATACGCAAGTCTTTCAGGATAGGGTAGTGTTAAGAACAGACCCCACTTATCTGCCTAAGGTAGCATCAGATTTCCATCGGGGTCAGGAAATTGTCCTTCCATCTTTCTGCGAGAACCCAAAAAATCTGGGGGAGAAAAAATTCCATAGTTTGGATGTTAAGAGAGCTCTATTAGAATACATATCTGTCACTAGCCAGTGGAGGAGGTCCCAGTCCCTATTCGTAGCTTTTCAGGGTGCCAGGAAAGGCTATGGGGTTTCAAAAGGGACTATTGCTAGATGGATTAGGGAGGCCATTAGTGTAGCCTTCTCAGC